>NC_142939.1:47025776-47075776 GCF_046866305.1 Octopus bimaculoides
TATATATATATAAACACTCATGCACACACTAACACAAATGCACACGCATATGTAAATATACAAACACACGCACACATGCATGCACATGTATTATCTATGAGTTTTCATCTATATTTAGGTCATTGTTGATATTTCGGAATTATTCCTGCCAAGGATTAAATTGTTGTAAATATCAAGTTTTGGTAAGTATAATTGATAGTTTGAAAAATAAAAAGCTTTTAACGTCGATACATACTAGTAGATGATGGTTCGATAATGTGGGGGAGAGGTGATCTTGTAGAACGTGTGTGTGCATGTGTTTGTGTGTGTGCATATAGAGTGTGTATGTGTTTGTGTGTGCGCATGCATGTGCAGGCAGCATGTGTGTGTGTGTGTGTGTGTGTAGAATGTGTGCATATGCACCTATAGAATGGATGCAAATGCATGTGTGTGTGTGGTGGGGTGAATGTGTGTGTGTGTGCATCTGTATTCGTAGAATGTGGGTATATATTCAGGGACCTGTAGAATATATGCTTGTATGTGTGTAGGAGGGCTGTGGAATACGTGTGCGCATGCATGTGTGTGTTTGTCTGCATGTGCTTGTGTGTAAAGGACATATGTGTGTATGTTTGCAAGTGAGTGTGTGTGTGTGTGTGTGTGTCCTTGTGTGTGTGTGTGCCTTTTGAGTGGTGTGCTTTTCTGCATATATTGTATATGGTTGTCTGTAGAATACATAATTTCATGTGTGTGTGTGTGTGTGAGAGAGAGAGAGAAAGAGAGAGTGTGTGTGTGTGTTATAATGTCAATATTTCAAACAGCATTTTCATTTGAAGTTATATTGTTCATGAAGAAGAGGAAAGAGAGAAGAAAAAGGAAAGAAAAGAAAGAAATCGATAGTCACGAATGTGAGATGGAAGATCATAGAGAAAGAACATTATGTCAAATACAATATGAAAAACATAACAAATTTAATGCAACAACAGCAGTACATACATACACACACACACACACACACACACACACACATATATGCATACATACATACACGTAACATTGTATAAATAGAGAGGTACATAACAAGAGGAAAGTGAATATTTTGAAAGCGTTGAAGATAATGTGCAGCGTCAGTTGTATAGAATATACAAATAAAGATAATGTATTCTTTTAAGAAGACGCAACAACGTTAAAAGTGGGATACTTCTAAAGTGTCTTGAGAAATGAAGTTAAGTGCTGCTCTACGTATGTACATAGGTATACACATAAATACACATACACACACACACACATATATATATATGTATATCTATATACGTGTGTGTGTGTATGCATATATATATATATATATATATATATATAGTATGTATTCTAAGTCTAAGAATTAGACAATGGTCATTGCGGAACTGCTCAGGTGCAACAACTGAAGTGAAATCATTTGATAATTCCAGCTTTAATTACATCATTTTGCAGGGAACAAATTTTGGCTGTGCCTTGAGGTGGAGAGTGGAGGTGGTAGATATCCCAGTTACCTTCTCTTGGCCTGTTCTTGTTTTGTTTGTTTTCAAATTTTTACATTTATTTTTTATTTCCTTATTTTTATTTATTTATTTTTTTCCCCCTTTTAAACTTTTGAATGAATGAATGAATGATGAAAATTAAATTAGATTGTATTTAAATTAGATTTTATTTAATTAAAACTGAACAGTTTACTTTGAATTGAAATTGATCATTTTGTACTTTTTGAGGAAGAGATAAAAATATTCCAGCTAGGAGGTTAGGGTTCAAGTCTTCCTCTCAGCAGTGCTCTGCTGGATCTTTCAATAATAGGAAGAGTCCACTTTGCTTTCACAGTAGGACTGATGCTTACATTAGAATCACCATCACCAGCAACATCAGCACCACTGCCATCACTATCTCTACAACAACCTCTATCACTGCACCACCACTCCCATCACCACCACCTCGAGCACTACTTTATATTAAAGTAGTTAAAATACTAACAGGTGAGGCAATTGACATATCCTCCTCCTCCTCCTCCTCATCATCATCATCGTTTAACATCTGCCTTCCATAGATATAGAAATATTGCTTACATGAATTTGTCATGAGAGGGGACAGTGCACATAATCTTAGCAGGTTCTGCTCTGTCACTGTTAATGCTGATACAGTCTGTGTTATTCAGAAAGAAGTGGACATTGTCTACACATTCATTGTCACCACATCCACACTGAAAGCATTAATACAACTGGTGTTAAATGTAAACATATATTAGTCTGAAGAAAGTGGAAAGCAACTTCCATCCAGATGACATTAGTGGAGGCGCAATGGCCCAGTGGTTAGGGCAACGGACTCGCGGTCATAGGATCACGGTTTCGATTCCCAGACCGGATGTTGTGAGTGTTTATTGATCGAAAAAACCTCAAGCTTCACGAGGCTCCAGCAGGGGTTGGTAGCAAACCCTGCTGTACTCTTTCACTACAACTTTCTCTCACTGTTACTTCCTGTTTCTGTTGTGCCTGTAATTCAAAGGGTCAGCCTTGTCACACTGTGTCACACTGAATATCCCCGAGAACTACGTTAAGGGTACATGTGTTTGTGGAGTGCTCAGCCACTTGCATGTTAATTTCACGAGCAGGCTGTTCCGTTGATCGGATCGACTGGAACCCTTGACGTCGTAAGCGACGGAGTGCCAACAACAATAACAGGTGACATTAATGAAGTTGTTTAGTGGAAATATCCATGACTTAATGTCCGTAGGAAGTGAATTCTAATCAGTGGTAAGCTGGTAAGAAATATTTAGATGGAGAATTATATAAGGTGAAACACTGTAAGGTGTCAGGTGGGCCTGTATGCATTTCTTCAAATTGGTTGCCTACTGAGAAGAGGAAAATATATAATAGAAAGGCCTGTGTCATATAAATAATATCAACAGTGATTAGCAAAGTTAAATGAGTGAGACATAGTTAAGAAATATCAGAGAAGTGTCCAGTAAAGTATATCACATCAGTAATTGATCTAATCACTTTGTTAATTTGATTAAAAACAAATTTCAGAAAATTTAGTTTCACCAATTTGGATACGTGAGTATGTTGTGTAGACACAAGAGTATTAACACATTGAACCAAGAACTTTGGAAGAGGGGCAGGGGAAGGACGGAGAAGGACGGGAGGAGAGGAGGAGATAAAAATATTCTCATATCTGTCTAAATAATTATTGTCAATGAAAACTAATTATTGCAACAATAATTTATTTCAAACACAAATGGCTTTAATTAAAACACTCAGAATCTGAAATATGTGGTGGATGTTAGAAGGAGTTTACAAGCAGAATACATTAGAAGGAGTTTACTACTACACTGAGAAAGTCTGCTGAGTATGTGGGTATTCCTTAATTCTTATTGTTTAAGGGGAGTTTTCAGACTTTTCCATTGATTAAATTACAGCCAATCTATGATTGATAATTACCTATAATCGAATCATCATCATCAGCAACGTTATTTTAACTTCCATTTTTCTATGCTTGCATGGGTTTGACAGGATTCAATGCAGCAGATTTTCTATGGCAAGATGTCCTTCCTGTTTGCATGAATGATGATGATGATGATGATGATGATGATGACGATCATGATGACGACGATGACGACGATGATGATGATGACAGCTACCCCAAGCAGGATCTGAAATTAGATCCCTGAGTACCAGCCTCACAATACTACAGCAATGTATTCCATTCATATGTGTCACATAAACTTTTCAACATCATCATCACAGTTCTGCATGTTTAATATTTTATGAGGATACAACAATGGATACAAACGTTTCGAATTCAAAATACTCTGTGTGCACATGTATGTATGTGTGTGTGTGTCATTTTACAGTTATCTTTTTAAAAGGAACTAAATTTCTCTTCCTCTCAAAGAAAAAATATAAAAGCTGTGTAGAATGAATAAATGAAACCACCACCATCGCCTCCATCATTGTAATGGTGATGGTGGTGATGGTGGTGGTGGTGGTGGTGGTACTAGTGCTGCATCTCTTGTAAAACATTTTCCATCAATATCTTGTTACAAACAGCAATTTGACGGAAATGCATCTACATAAATTTGACATCATGTCAATTAATTTTGTTCCAATTTCAGCACCTTAGACATTGGTTGCTTTTCAAAAGTGTATTCTACATTTTGGTAGGTTTGGTGCATTAATCTTAATTTTTTTTTCTTTCTTTTTATTGTCTACCTTCTGGAGTTATTGTAAAATCACCACCAGCAAAAACAACAACAAGAACAACAACAACATTAACAAACCAAGGAAAATGACCAGCACGTGCATAGTATTAATAACAGAGAAACCAAAAAATAAAATAGTAACAGCAGGTTGGGTATTGGTTTGATTCTAAGTGAGACTGTCAGAAAGCATGGCAGGAAGATAAATTTACATAACATCGCTTACAGTTATAATTTATCTGATTCCGCTAGTATTTTTTTGTTTTGTTTTTTTCTTTTATGTAAAGAATTTTACCAAAAACTAGCAACTGTTGCTAATGGAATATAGCAGTGTGAGAGTGAATCAAAATTTTTGTAAAGTTTTATTTTGTTTGTCCATTTTGTTGGTTAACCGTAACAGAATGAGGTGCTCGTTAATGAACACATGTCTTTTCAATGATGTCCATCTATTGTTAATGGTAACATCTCACTGAAAGAAACTTAATCCACTTGCAGGAAAGCATACTGGATTGTATGACTTAAGAATTTTGGTTATACAAAGAACTCATATGGAGTTTCCAAGTTAAATTGTAGCTTCTGAGGTTGTGATGTGGTTAAAGGACACTAGGCTAAATGTTTCCATATGTAACTTACATGTTCTGTTGTATGTAATGACTGTGGTTAAGTGAAGCAAGTATTGAGAGGGATCTAAGATCTCATCCCATTAAGAAATACTGTCAAAAATATGTTACAGGTTTAAAAGGACACTCTTAACATTGACTACACATAAGATAGAATTGGTAACATTTACCAACTATTAAATGCTGGGCAAAAGTTAAGACCCATTATGACTAAATCAGACCTAAATTTAAGTGTCCATAGAAGCAAAGGTGTACTGGGTGATATACTGTGCCACACTGACAACTGTTGTTAAGACTAGGAGATGCAGTTGCCATTGAATGTTGCAAGGGATTTTGCTATAGTTATTGCTATATATAGACGATAGTGATGATGATGCTTACAGAAGGAGATATAAAAAGGACACTGGGTACAAATTTCCATGGATATACTTAAGGGTGTCCAATGCTGGTGTGTTTACATACCTGTAACCTAGCAGTTTGGCAAAAGAGACTGATACAATGAGTACTAGGCTTACAAAGAATAAGTCCTGGGGTTGATTTGCTCGACTAAAGGTGGTGCTCCAGCATGGCCACAGTCAAATGACTGAAACAAGTAAAAGAATAGATTCTTCTGCATTTATTATGAACTAACTTTCAGTATATCATCATCATCATCATCCTCATCATTAACCCATGCCGGCATGGGTCTGATTGTTTCAAAGGAGTTGGCCAGCTGGAGCACTGCCCAGGCTCCATTTGTTTGTTTTGGCATGGTCTCTACAGTTGGATGCCCTTCCTTTAGCTAGCCACTTTGCAGAGGGTATTAAGTGCTTTTACTTGGCACAAGAAAAGGCACTTTTACGTGGCACCAGCGCAGGTGCTTTCACACACAAACACACATATGTATGTGTCTGTGTGTAACTGTTGTGTGTTCCTGCAAGTGACTCCCAGCTCACTGTTACGTCTTTTTTCAGGTGTATCACTAACACTTTGTCTCTTATCAGATAATATCCTTTAAACAACAGTTAAAGTTTCTCAGACACATCACTACCACCAACAACAACAACATTCAAAATAATAATAGAAATAATAATAATAATAATAATAATAATCCTTTCATAATAATTATATTATGAGTGGAATATCTGAAGAAGAGATGATAATGGTCAAAGTCTAAGACAGACATTTAGTTATCCTATAGTTCTGTACCAAACCAATTTCTGTAGTGCTTCATCTCTTCATTCCTGCTTTATCTTGCTGTTCTGATTCCATTAATGGAGTCGGAATTTATTCCGTTTTTCAAAGAATTTCTTTTTTGCTATATTTTTGTTTTCCTGTTTAACTTTAAGAATTAAATAATAAAAGACCAACTACAGACTCTCTCTCTCTCTCTCCCTCTCTCTCTCTCTCTCTCTCTCTCTCTCTCTCCCTCTCTTTGTATAGACTCTCACACACATATATACATTCTATATTATACGTCTCAGTCTCCCATCTTTTATATTCTCTCTCTCCTTCCATTCTTTCATAATCTTTTAATCTTTCATAATCTCCGTAGTCTCACTCTGCGCACCTCCATCAGCCTTTGTCTCACTCACATTGTTTTTGTCTGTCTCTCTTTGTTTCTCTCTGACTTTGGCTTGTCCTTCAATTTCTCCCCCTTCTCCACTCTCATTTATCTACATTAGATAAACTACTCAATGTCCAACCCTCCTTACTGTTCTCTTATTCCAACCTAGTACAATAAAGAACTACCATTGTCAGCTCTTCTCCCCTATCTCTACCACAAACATAAGTACACAATCTCTCTCTTTCTCTCTCTCTCTCTTTCTCTCTCTCTCTTCCACCCCTTCAAGCACCCCCTGTTAGTCTCAAATATAAAACTTTAGCCCTTCTGCTACAGTGGACCCAGGTAATGTTGCTACCTTCATGTAGCATTAGAGTATCAGATGATAAAATGCTAGAAATAGCAGCCAAATTTCTCCCATCACACATTACCGTCAGTGACAGAGACATTATCTGCTTAAAATATAGTCTGGTTATAGCTAATACATCAGTGGAATGATGTCAAATTGACAGCTTTATGAACAGCATCAAGTTGTTTGGCTGACCAAATATCTTTGACAAACCACACCAAAAAAAACACTTCACCACATTACACATTACTATAGAACAGGAACCTACTACACAACACCATTTCACATTAAGCAATATCACACTGCACCAGCACAACAAGGCACATTACACCACCCTATTGCACATTACTCCATACTGTATCACATTACATCAGAAACAGGTGCAAGAGTAACAAGAAATTTGCTTCCGAACCACAAGGTTCTGAGTTCTGTCCTACTGTGTGGCACCTTGGATAAGTGTCTTCTATTATAGCTTTGGGCTGACCAAATCCTTATGAAAGGATTTGTTAGCTGGGAACTGTAACAAGCCCATCATATGTATGTATGTACGTATGTATGTACGTATGTATGTATGTATGTATGTATGTATGTATGCTTGTATGTAAAGATCTGTAATACTTTACAGAATTTTAGCATCTTAATATATATGAACATGTCTAGACATGCAACTAATATGCATGAGAATACAAACATAAAGCAAAACACACAAGTCTACACATATACATACATATATTCAAAAATGCCCTGTTGATGTTGCTGAAGTTTCTATGAAGGAACTTTGGATCTAAGTTAGAACCAGTTCTTTATTGGCAAGAAATGCTAAATATTATTTTAGTCAACATATTCCCCTCTCAGATTCACACAATTATTGCAGTGGTCCTTTAGTTTTTCTAAGCTCTGTAAAAGAACTTGGAAGTTTGGGGCCTCCAACTAGGCCGTTTACGATACCCTTAAAGCCAAGAACTTTGCTGCACCCTTCATATGTATGTATGAGTGCATGTGTGTGCCTGTATGCATGTGTGTGTGTGTGTATTTCTTCCCATCACTGTTTAACAACTAGTGTTGGTGTGTTTCAGTTCTTATAACTTAGTGATTTGGCAAAAGAGACTGATAGAATAAATGTCAGGCTTTAAAAAGTAAGTACTGGGGTAAATTCGTTCGCCTAAAATTCTTCAAGGCAATACCCCCAACATGGCTGTAGTCTAATGAGTGAAACAAGTACAGAGAAGGAATAAAAAAGACAAAAAACACCTCACACTATGCAGCACTATGCTATACCACATCATACTACACCACAGACTATATCACGCTTATACCACCACCACATCACTACACCAAAGTCACAACACTGTCACATCTCTAATACTTCATATGATTGCTTCATAAACTGTTTACACCAACAATAGTCATAACAACAACAACAGCAAGAGACACCACCACCACCACCGCCAACAACAACAACAACAACAACAACATCGTTATCAAACAACAACCATAGCAATTGCTACTACAACTAAAGTCACCAACAACACGAACAACTATGACTACTACTACTACTACTAGTTACCACCACCATCAACAGCTACTTCTACAATAACTGCAGTCAATATTAACAACTCCACTACTACCACCACCGACTACTGTCACAACTACCTTCACAACCACCAGCACCACCACCACTACCACCACCACCACAACCACCAATGCCACCAACAACTGAAAGTGATGTTAGTGTTCATTGAAAGATTTTATCAAAATCCTCTTTGTTTTGTCAAAACACACAGCTTAGGTAGCTGTGTTGTATACACACAGCTTAAGTATACATACACTGCTTAGGTAGTTAGTTATATATACACATAGCTTAGATAGTTGGTACACATATGTTACATTTAGTTATTTTACTTATACATGTATACACAATGGTAATTTAGTTATGAAGTACATATACACCTGCTTCTCATACACACACACACACAGAAGTTAAATATTTGTTATACAAACATACATACAGCTTGGTCTGTGTGTGAGTGTGAGTGTGTGTGTGTGTATGTCTGCATACACACACATACACACGCACACAAACATTTACATATGTATAAGCAACTTACAAAACTCTTACACACAAGAACTTGGTTGGTTGGATGCTACATACATACACACAAGTTTAAAACATATAAATATATATTACCTTATGTATTACAGATATAAAGTCGAACATATGGAACATCACTCCTTCACACACACACACACACACACACACACACACACACACACACTGGGCTCCACTCAACAAACACAGAATTACAAAGTAATGCAATACTTTTCAGGAATTATTCCACAGAATATTGGGGTATTTAGTACAACACCCTAAACAGTTATCATATCATTGTTGTTGTTGTTGTCATTGTTATAACTAGTAATACTTCTGTTATCATAGTTGTTGCTGTCATCGTGGTGCCGTTGTTGTTGTTGTTATTATTGATATTTACGTAATTGGAATTGATGATGATGTAATAATTATCATTATTATTTCAGTCATAAAGCAGATCTTAATCATAATCATTATTCTAGCTTTAATGACTCTTATCATTGTCGTAATTACCCTAAAACCACCACCACCACCAACACCACCGCCACTACCACCAACAGCAACAACAACAACAACAACAACAACAGTACCGGCACCACCACCACCACCGCCACCACCATCAACACCACCAACACCACCAGACACTAAAGGTGCCATCATCTCCATAATCACCTCATCCTTATCCTTTTATTAATGTTTTTTTAATATTTTCGCTTTAATGATCCTTACCATTGTCACAATCATCATAGTCGTCGTCTTTATCATTGCAAGAACTATAATGATCATCATAATCATCAATAGATGTACTATTATCATCATTATCATCATCTATAATCTATTTCAATGAAAAAAACCTTTGTGCAATATTGCAACTGTTCATTTCTCTCTTTTACACTTGACTTTTAACCCCTTGTTGATGGCTGGCTGTTGCCTAGCAACATCTGGATCAGAGCGTCACATTAGCAGCCAATAGGAGTTCATTGAGTGAGAACACACTGCTACACCAGTGGCTCCTTCTTAATATTGCGATAGAGAGAGGTCTGTCTTTACATATAGACATACACTATTGTACATTAACTGCCCTCAATGATATGACGAGGTGAGACTCGTGAACACTGGGATTCTGAGTAACGTGTCTCAGGGAAGTGACACACATCTCCATCCCAGTATCTCTGGTTAGTGAACCCAGGTCAAAGCATGCAGCAACACACAACTCCAGTATTGTATTTAGGTATATTGGGGTAGTACCTCTATAGCAAGTGACACAGTTACAAAATCTTTGAATACTATGTTTTGGGCATTTAAGGGTTGTATGATGAAAGTGATTTGATCACACACACCTCCAAGCTACTATACTACCCACAAGAGAAACTGAACTTAGCACTGCAAGCTAATGAAACACTCATCACTTTCACAATGCTCTCACTGCTGACTTGCAAATGTTGATCTTATTAAGTGGAACCTATTTACAGCTAGGCAGACTTGGCTATTTGTGTCTTTGCTAACATATATATACAATAGAGTGTATATATAGTTAATGCTAAGTTATGCAAATTTATGAACTCAAGCATTGGTACTCTCTAACAGGTGACTATATACAGATATTTGTTACTTTCTCTTGGCTTATAGTAAGTGAACGGTAGAGTGTAAAATTACAAACCCTTCATTATGTATACAATTCTGCTGTAGTAAGCTGGATTAATGGAAGCACCTGTTTACAACTATATAGCCTGAGCCAAATGTTTTACAATCTACAAGTGTTTGTGATACATACCATTGGCTAATTTATCCATTGTCAAAGAATTTACTGAATCAGCAATAAAATATTTTATTCAACAGAGAATTTAAATTGAGTGTCTAGAATGATAATTTTGTGAAGAAAATCTCAAAAATCTCCACTGGTTTTTCCTTTTGTTCAAATCCCACTTAAATTGCTCAGATTGGTGGAATTAAAGAGATGATTAGTAAAATTCAATGAAAAACCGCTTGATGCCTTGCTTAGAAATATTGAATTCCATTACAGAATTGTGTAGAATTACTTGTGCAGTATTCATTGTATTTCTAAGAAACACTCTCCTCTCCCTCTCTCTCTCTCTTCTTTACCAAAATATCTTTATCATCTTGTGTATTCTTGTTTTTTTTTTATTATCACTGTGTGTTGGAAAAACAACCCGAAAACACTAAAACATATCTTTTGAAGATTGTCATAGTGTTTTAGTGTTGTGGGCTATTTTAGACTGTCTCTTTAATTGTGTTGTAAACAAGTAATCACATCACTTGACCTTTCACTCACTTGGTTCTTCTTATTTCTCTCTGCTTTTTATTCTCCACAAAATTAAGCGCTATCCACAGTGGCAAAACCATGCAGACTGGGTGAAACTACGATTCATTAAGCAATTTCTTCTTTGGAATTGGCTAACTCATTAATCTCATGCTAAAACTGAAATAAATTCTTGAATTGATCAATCAATGCATAAAATAATTCTTTTGTTTACTTTACTTGTATTTTTTGCTTGTGTTTTTTTTCCTCTCCCAATTTTCTTCTTCAATTCCAACTTTAGCAATACTCTGTGAAGATTTCCATCAATATACCAAAATTTAGCCTAACAAATGAAGCATATTTTTTTCTTCTATTTTTATTACATTCTCCTCTTATATATCGGAAAAAAAAATCTTTATAATTTTCTTTAAGCATTCTCTTTCCTTTTCAATACTTCCTATATGATGATAATAATAATAATAATAATAATAACAACAACAACAACAACAACAATAATAATAATAATAATAATAATAATAATAATAATAATATTATTAATAATAATAATAATAATAGTAGTAACAACAACAACAACAAATTGTTCAGTATTTTTCCCCTCATTCACGTCAAAATATAATACATGATATTTTAAAGTATGACAAATAGATATGTCTTATGATATTTTTTGCAAATATCATTTTGTTTGTGAGTGTATATATATATATATATATATATATATATATACTATGAGTATTTTATATTTTCTCCCTTGTTTCTGTATTTTACTAGAGCTTTTCTTTTTCGTTATGTATCAAATTATTTTTATCAAAAATTTTATCAACCCAAATTATTTTTAGCTATTCAAGAAAAAAAAAAAATTGAAAATGTATTTTTGTGAAAAACTGAATGAGAAGCAAAGAAAATTTATTTACAAGCTATTTAAAAGTAATTCTTATTGAATAAAACTGAATGACTGTTGAGTATATCAGTTAGCTTCTTATAAATAGTCTCATTAGTGATTTTATCAAACAATCTATTTTATTTCACAGAACCATGACCTGTTGGTTAAATTCATACAAAGTCTGGTAGAGCCAGTCCCAGTTTGTGGATTTAACTTATATACAAGCATACATACACATAGGCATTAATATGCACATGTATGCCTACATGTATATGTGTGTGCGTATACATGCATATATGCATACATAGATAAATACATATACATATACTTACAAATAGGCATACATGCTAAAATACATATGTAGTTATGTACATACATACACATATATGAGTGCATGTGTATATATATTTATATTATGTAGATGTAATTACATACAAACATATATATATATATATATACATATATATATATATATATATATATATATATATATATATATATATATATATATATATATATATATATGCATATGTACATACATACTAACAAACAAATATATGTTCAAGCACTTATGCACACATATATACTCATACATAATATAATATGTGTATGCCTGCATATGTGTTTGTGCACATTTGTTTATATGCGTATTATATATAAATATATGTATCTATAAGAGTCTAGAGTTCTGGATCAATAGGTTATTGGATAAGCAGCCATGTAAATAGCTGACAGTTTGTATGTTGTCATTGTGTTGCATAATTGGGTCAATTTATTTAACATTGGCTCAGAGGAACCAAGAGGTGGTCTTTTGTAAACTGGGCTCTTTGTCTATTTGATCTTACTCTCCATAAACTTTACAAAATGTAAGTTTTTGGTGGTGGTCACTAATGTATGAGTATGTGTGCACGCATGTGCATATGCGTATATATACATGTATAGGTGCAGGTGTAGCTATGCAGTAAGAAACCTGCTTTCCAGCCACATGGTCTCAAGTTCAATTCCACTGTGGGACACTTTGCACAAGGGTCATCTGCTATATCCCCATGCCAACCCAAAGCCTTGTGCTTGGATTTAGTAGGCAGAAACTGAAAGAAGCAGATGGTGTATCTCTCTCTCTTTCTCTCTCCCTCATTTTTGCTCTCTCCCTCTATCTATCTGGCTATCTATCAACTTATTTGTGTGTGTGTGTGTTTGTACGCATGCACGCATGCTTGTGTGTTTGGTTGTGTATATGTTTGTCACCCACCACTGCTTGAAATACAATGTTGGCTTGTTTACATACCTGTGACTTAGCTCTTCAGCAAAAGAACAGATAGAATAAGTACTAGGCTTTAAAAGTAGTAAGCTCCGGGATTGATTTCTCCAACTAAAATTCTCCAAGGTGGTGCTCCAGCATGGCCACAGTCCAATGACTGAAACAAGTAGAAGGTAAAAGATATACTCACGATTGCATGTCTTATCATCATCAAGATTTAACATCTACAATTCCATGAGAGCATGGCTTTGACAGAATATGTTGAGGCAGATTCTACACAGTTGGATGTCCTGCCTGGTGCTAATACTTGCATGTTTCAAACTTTGAATCTCTTGCACTATGATGTGAACTGCTATTTACCAAATTTTTCTCCTGATAAAGATAACCAGTCTTATGATAATGTCTCTATGCGATCATTTACTTGTTGCATATCCTTAGCTTTTTGTACATTCTATCTGCTAATTATGAACATCACAATTTTTATGTAACTACGAGTTTCCAGAAACAGCTGTCAAGTTAGAAATTCTATGCATGCTTACCTTAGTATACAGTATTTTGGATCTATTTTAAAATGGGGGCCACAGTTTTCATTAATGTTTTACGTAGTGTTTTTGGTACCGAAAGACTTTCAAACTTCGTATACTTATCTATTTTGTGTTATAGAACAGAAAAATATTTTTGTATGCGAATTTATTTCATGTAAAAAATTGTCTTATTTCGATAATTTCAACCAATCACTGACAAGTATTCAGTTGTTTATATTTACTCCTTTGGCTGATTAAGCGGTGTAAAACGTATTTAATCTCCATAACTTCTGACATTTGCAGAGAGGCAATTTGCTTTTTTCCTTTTCTTTTTTTTTTCTCTTCGTTTTATTTTCTTTTTTCTTTTTAAATTTGCTGTTTTACCCTAACCCTAACCGTAGGGTTAGGCTTAGGGTTAGGGTTAGGGTTAGGGTTAGCCTATAATAGAAAGGTTTATTAGCTACTGCCAGTATGCTTCAGCCATTTTTTGACAAGGAAATAATAATTTTATCACCGATAGAATTGTTTCAGAATCGTTTGTTTATGTAGTCGGCACTTAATGTATATCAGCTGAATGGACGTCAGTGATTGGTTGAAATTACAGAAATACGACAACTTTAACATGGAATAACTTAGGAATTTCTTTTTTTTTTTTAAGAAGACTAAAAGAAAAAGATGTTTTATATGATGCATTCTACCAGTGTTCCAAGTTTCAAAGTGTTTCGTTAAGAAAATACTGTTTTAAAAAAAATCCAGTATTTTTTCTGCACCATGTAACTATAAATTCATTTGTCTAAATTTATAAATACCTTTATGATTGTATAAATGTGTTTATCTCCTGAATATATTTAGTTATTTGTATCAATACATATCTCTCTATATTTTTATGTGCTTCTATATATGTACATGTTTATATGCATATTTATATATATACCAAGCCTAATCCTGTTTATCCAAATCAGTTCAACTAGATTTTTTGTGTAGCCAGTTTTATTCCATGGACACAGTCCTCGATAAAGAATTTGGAGTTTAAATTCAAATAATTTGAGCACTACTGTGTTTTCTATATTGAGCACCTCTAGCTGTCACCTTTTGACTGTAAGTGTGTATATATACACAGACAGACAGACAAATAGATAGATAGACAGACAGACAGATAGCTGTATTGATAGATGGATGGAGGGAGGGAGGAATGAATGGATATATGCATATTTGCATATACATATAAATGCACACTACTACTTACATGCACACACATAAAGTAGGAGTAAGAAACTACCTGGAGAATTGACTTTCCTGCAATCTAAATGATAAACGCTCTCATCTCATTAAGGTTTTAATTTTAATCAATTTAAATTGCTTGCTTTCCTACAAAATAATCAAAGTAGTCTCCAGGTAGACTTTTCCCCTCAGTCACTCTATTCCATAAATAATATAGAACAGTGCAGCAACAAACGGTTTACTATCTGTATTACAGTGCAGTACTATGTATACTGCATCCATCAAAATGAATGAGATACACCTAAGAGGGAAATATCTAATGTCGACAATATTAACATAAAACCAAGATGATGACTTTGGTGTAAGATGTTAATGTTTAGTGAACCATGACATGGCAACCATATAAATGGACATACAATTGGAATGCACTTCTAGACCAATACATTTTACATGTTTGTGGCACCAAATATCAAAAGCAGCTATATGTGAAAGTAACAATTCTAAAATGTTCTCTGATCACATTCTACATATTGATGTCAGGAAGAGCAAATAAACTATGTCATATTAATTAGAGCTTTTCATATTCAGCTTCGTTATCAATTAACCTGACTATTGCAACAAATTCTGACTTAGAACATTGCAATAGTTAGAATATAGTTTCTCATTTCTTCATTTATGGTTTCATACGTTTTCAATTGACAATATCTGCATACTTAAACATACATACACACAAACTTGCATTCATGCACACACGCATGTATACATACACGTACACCTACATAGGAATAGAAACATACACAAGCATACATATACATATACACATGCACACGCTTATACATACACACAAGTCTCTCCTGCAGTTGTTGACCTACAACAGTTTTTAAGCTGAAATTTAACAGCAACAATCATAGAACCTACAAGGACATGATCTCTGCTATTTCCTGTGCAACATTAACAGGTTAAAAAGAAACAATACAGAAATACATATGTGTCTGTGTATGTGTGTGTGTGTATATGTCCTTTCTCTGTGTTTACTTGCCCTGTTTTCCTTTCTTTCTCATTGTTTACGTATTTAACTCATTTGTTTACAAATTCCATTTTATTTGCACCGTTGGTGACGTCCTGTATGCATATATATATATATATATATATATATATATATATATATATATATATATATATATATATATATATATATATATATATATATATATTGTTGTACTTGGGGATGGTCATATTGCCAGTTTAGCCAATAAAAACACACGCACTGTATATTTGGTGTTAATTTTTTTTTTTTTTTTTTTTTTTCAACTTTATATTACATTAATCTTAATCTTAATCTTATTTCGGCCAGAGTTCTTTCGTCACACTTCTGTGACCTCATCAGTGGTCCTTTGTTTCCTTCTTTCTTATGTGTGTCTCACCTTGCTAACTATCAGCCATTTTGTATTTTGTATTCCTATTGTATGTGTCTACGCATGCGTGTCCTGCAATGTGTCTGTGTCTTTTGTAAGTGCACGTGTGTATGGGGAGTGTCTGTATCACCTATATTCTCTGTTAATACGTGTTCGTTTGTATTAGTTTTTATTTATTTATATGTTCATGTGTGTGTGTGTGTGTGTGTGTGTGTGTGTGTGTGTTTTTTTTTTTTTTAATGTGTTTAATTAAATTTTGTTAACGTATGTAGTATTTAATTCCATTTGTTTATCTATGTATTGTATTATACTTTGTTCCTATTATTGGTTTATGGGTAACATGTTGTCACATGCTGTGGTTTGTTAGTGGCGTATGTTAGTGTTCCATTCTAGTTTCCTATTCAGGCTAGGTTTCCCTTCTATTATGTGTGTAGCTTCAGTAATTTGTCTAAGTGCTGCATCACTGCTATGTGTAGATAAGATTTTAATTTCTATGTTGTTGATTGAGCCTCTATGTTCTTGCTCAGCGTGCTGGTACAGAACTGATGAGTTCTTCCCTTCCTTAAGTTCCCTCCAATGTCCGTTTGCCCGCTCCCCTATACTCCTTGCTGTTTCGCCTACATATGTCGTTGTCTTATTTCTGCATCGTCCCTCTGTACATCTTATACTATAGACCACATTTCTGGTTTTGCAGTTCGTTTGTGGGCTAAATCTACATACGATACAGTTCCTATCAGTGCAGGGGGTTCTACTGAAAGGGTATGTTCTACTGATAAGGGATTTGATAGGGTTGCCTGGCCTTTCAACAACCTTAATTCTTAGCTTAAGTTTGTCTAGGGCCCTTCTAAAGCGGTACGCCAGTTCGCCTCTAGGGGTGGTGTCGACGAACATGACGCTTTGGTACTTGTGGCTATTGTACCATGAGCTTGCCTTCCCTATTTTCTTCTTAGTTCTTTCTATGGTGTTCCATGATTTGCTCCTATAGAGTGGGCAAATCCCATTCCTATCGTTGCGTTTGATTGTTTCAAACTTCTTCATAGCTCCTTTGTAAACCCTGATCTTTTCTTTATGGCTGTAACCCGAGAACTGCATGCGGTGGACGAAATGTTGTATATGTCTCTTTAATTCTGTAGGGTCGCACATGCAGGAGACATTTCGTATTACTCTGACGAGGTCTGCCATCAATATGTTGAATTTGGCATTGTCCGCAATAGCCGAGTTCCGGTGGGTCAGGTACTTGGAGGCCATAGGTTTTGTATAGTGTGAATGGAGGATTCTGGTTTTATTGTTCTTAGTTTCTAGCCAGAGTTCAGTATCTAATACAGGTAATCTATGGTTAGGGTGTTTAGTAGGGTAGTCTATCGTAACTCTAATACTCTGGTGGATGGAGTTAGCTATTTGCTGGATGCTCTCCATAGTCTTAGTTTCTATTTCTATTTCAGGGGTACTCTCTTGTGGGGGTGTCTTTACCACTAAGTTGATATCATCGACATATCGAGAGTACACATTCACGAGTATGGAGTTCTGTGTCAGGCGTTCCTTAAGCCTTCTGTCCCACCATACCATGAAAAGATTGGCCACATCACCGGCGATACTAACCCCGATGGCTGCCCCCTCGTCCTGGGCGTATAATTTGTTGTTAAATTTAAAGGTGTGGCCTTTTAGGGTGACCTTTATACTAGCTCCTAGTGCATGTGCGATCATTTTCTTTACCTGGTGGATATTAGTGGGGGTCCGTATGGCTCTGGTCCATCCACTCCATCTCTCTATAGGGGTCTTCCTAGCCATAGAGGTAGAGGAAGACCCCTATAGAGAGATGGAGTGGATGGACCAGAGCCATACGGACCCCCACTAATATCCACCAGGTAAAGAAAATGATCGCACATGCACTAGGAGCTAGTATAAAGGTCACCCTAAAAGGCCACACCTTTAAATTTAACAACAAATTATACGCCCAGGACGAGGGGGCAGCCATCGGGGTTAGTATCGCCGGTGATGTGGCCAATCTTTTCATGGTATGGTGGGACAGAAGGCTTAAGGAACGCCTGACACAGAACTCCATACTCGTGAATGTGTACTCTCGATATGTCGATGATATCAACTTAGTGGTAAAGACACCCCCACAAGAGAGTACCCCTGAAATAGAAATAGAAACTAAGACTATGGAGAGCATCCAGCAAATAGCTAACTCCATCCACCAGAGTATTAGAGTTACGATAGACTACCCTACTAAACACCCTAACCATAGATTACCTGTATTAGATACTGAACTCTGGCTAGAAACTAAGAACAATAAAACCAGAATCCTCCATTCACACTATACAAAACCTATGGCCTCCAAGTACCTGACCCACCGGAACTCGGCTATTGCGGACAATGCCAAATTCAACATATTGATGGCAGACCTCGTCAGAGTAATGCGAAATGTCTCCTGCATGTGCGACCCTACAGAATTAAAGAGACATATACAACATTTCGTCCACCGCATGCAGTTCTCGGGTTACAGCCATAAAGAAAGGATCAGGGTTTACAAAGGAGCTATGAAGAAGTTTGAAACAATCAAACGCAACGATAGGAATGGGATTTGCCCACTCTATAGGAGCAAATCATGGAACACCATAGAAAGAACTAAGAAGAAAATAGGGAAGGCAAGCTCATGGTACAATAGCCACAAGTACCAAAGCGTCATGTTCGTCGACACCACCCCTAGAGGCGAACTGGCGTACCGCTTTAGAAGGGCCCTAGACAAACTTAAGCTAAGAATTAAGGTTGTTGAAAGGCCAGGCAACCCTATCAAATCCCTTATCAGTAGAACATACCCTTTCAGTAGAACCCCCTGCACTGATAGGAACTGTATCGTATGTAGATTTAGCCCACAAACGAACTGCAAAACCAGAAATGTGGTCTATAGTATAAGATGTACAGAGGGACGATGCAGAAATAAGACAACGACATATGTAGGCGAAACAGCAAGGAGTATAGGGGAGCGGGCAAACGGACATTGGAGGGAACTTAAGGAAGGGAAGAACTCATCAGTTCTGTACCAGCACGCTGAGCAAGAACATAGAGGCTCAATCAACAACATAGAAATTAAAATCTTATCTACACATAGCAGTGATGCAGCACTTAGACAAATTACTGAAGCTACACACATAATAGAAGGGAAACCTAGCCTGAATAGGAAACTAGAATGGAACACTAACATACGCCACTAACAAACCACAGCATGTGACAACATGTTACCCATAAACCAATAATAGGAACAAAGTATAATACAATACATAGATAAACAAATGGAATTAAATACTACATACGTTAACAAAATTTAATTAAACACATTAAAAAAAAACACACACACACACACACACACACACATGAACATATAAATAAATAAAAACTAATACAAACGAACACGTATTAACAGAGAATATAGGTGATACAGACACTCCCCATACACACGTGCACTTACAAAAGACACAGACACATTGCAGGACACGCATGCGTAGACACATACAATAGGAATACAAAATACAAAATGGCTGATAGTTAGCAAGGTGAGACACACATAAGAAAGAAGGAAACAAAGGACCACTGATGAGGTCACAGAAGTGTGACGAAAGAACTCTGGCCGAAATAAGATTAAGATTAAGATTAATGTAATATAAAGCTGAAAAAAAAAAAAAAAAAAAAAATTAACACCAAATATACAGTGGGTGTGTTTTTATTGGCTAAACTGGCAATATGACCGTCCCCAAGTACAACAACATCTGTTTCAACACACGATTTCACATAAAAAATCTTGCAAAACAAATATATATATATATATATATATATATATATATATATAGATGGATAGATAGATACATGTATAATTTACTATTTATTGTTTAATTGAAAGCAACACATCCATTTCAAAGTAAGTTTAGCTTCACCTTTTTGATGTGATTCTCTATTCTTTACTGTTTTCTTCCTCCATCCTTCTGTAATTCCCATTTTTCTCCCCACTCCCTCCTACACTGCTTTCTGTCTCTCTTTCTCTCCCTCTACTCAATAGTCTAATTTCTGAATATCTTTTACTTGTTTCAGTCATTAGAATGTGGACATGTTGGGGCACCACCTTGAAGAAATTTTAGTTGAAACTATCGGCCTCAGGATCTATGTTTCGTTAAGCCTGGCACTTATTCAATTAGTCCCTTCTGCAGAACCCCTATATTACAGGGTTGTAAACAAACCACCACCAGTTGTCAACTGGTGGTGGGGGACCAACATAGACACAAAGAAACACACACACACACACACACACACACACACACACACGCACGCACATATATATATATGTATACAATGGGCTTTTTCAGCTTTCGTCTCCTACTTCCATTCACAAAACTTTAGTCAGCCTGAAACAATAGTAGAAGACACTTGCCCAAGGTACCACACAGTGGGACTAAACCCAGAACCATATGGTTGGGAATCAAGCTTCTAACCAGACAGCCACACTTGCAGCTATATTTGATTTTTAATTATTTTCTTCATTCGTTTGCAAAAATACAAACATTCTCACACTGATGTGTAATTAATTAATAACAGTCGTTTAAACCAAATGTGTTATATTAAGAAAATATATGAAACCTTCCCATTACACACAGAGGTAGTTAACACACACCCTCACAAACACAATATCATCACCATCACCATCAGCATTGTCCTCCTCATTATCGTTTTAACGTCTACATTTCCATGCTTGCATGGGTCAAAATTCACCGACTCTCACTCATAATGATGACTGAGATGGGGATGGTGATGGTAGTGTTGGCATTGTTTTCTATTGAATAAAAGTGAATCTTGTCAATTATTAACTGCGTGCCTCATCATATGAGAGAAGTAAACAAGTAATGTAAAGATTTTTTTTCTTCAGTGCAAACTAAAAATATTTGTCTGTTATATGTTGTCTGAGTGAATCTGTCAGTGCTGTACTGCTGTTTATTTAAAAATATAACTGCTACTGTTTTGAAAAATAAAAAAGAAATTAAAAAAGAACTAACAAAAAAAAACAATCTGACATTGAAAAATCAGCACTTATTAATGAAAATATAAATCTTAAGAAAGTATGATCAGGTAAAGATAGTCATGTTGTGTTGGCACTGAAAATTATAGTTTGGCATCACTACCACCACCACCACCACCGCCACCACCACCACCACCATAACCACCACCATCATCATCACGTATGTAGCAAAAAAGATCGCTTCCATTAATAGACTGCTAGTGCATCAAAATGCAGATGAATTTATAAAGGAAATGGGTACGGAAAATTTCACTAATGGATGGACTAACAGGTGAAAAAAATAGAAGAATACTGTGTAGAAATGGAGAAGGGAAATGTTTTCCTTTTTTGGTTTTATTCTTATATATACATGTATCAACTGAGATTAGGATTAAGACAAGATACTATTGAATTATTGCAGAATATTTTCCAGAAAGTATTTTTAATTCAGATGAAAGAAGGATCTGTTTTATGTAATGCTCCAAAATAATTACTTGTTTAAAAATGAAAATGATTAAGAACTTAAATATTTGAAAGAGTGCATGTCTGTATTTTGTTATAGTAAAATGAAGACACAATCAGAAGTGCTCCAGGTGAATGGAAAAATAAAATCTCAGTATTTTAATGTTAGTCAAAAGATTACCTGTTCAAAACTCTTCCAATGCAGTCACATGCATGGCTACAGTTATGTTTAACAACAACTTATTTAGCCCTAAATAGTGTAAAGATTTTTCTCTTCAGTGCAAACTAAAAATATTTGCCTGTTATATGTTGTCTCAGTGAATTTGTAAGTGCTGTATTGCTGTTTATTTAAAAATATTATTGCTACTAATTTGAAAAAAAAAAACCTACAAAAAACAATCTGGCATTGAAAAATCAGAACTTACTAATGTTTCAGGTCCTATGATATGAGCTTTCTGCTTAGGGTGATCCGAATTAAAACCTTCCATCAAAATTCAATGTTAATTTTATGTTCCAAACACCTGCTCAGTAATGACAAAGTTATTTTACTAAGGTTTAAATTTTTAAAAAATTAAATGAAACAAAAGCAACATATTTCAACAGAACTATGGTAACAAAAGGGTTAGAGGAATTTGGAATTAGAGTGAAAAATTGTTTTCTTTGTTGACAGTTGTATGGAACATAGAAATATCTAGTCATTAAATGACACCAAAATTATTTTTAAGCCTTCAAATACAATGGTTAACTCATTCATGTGATCAAGCCATCATACAAGTTTTGAAGGCTTATTAGCAAAGAGAAATTTGTAGAAAAATTTAAACCAAACTTGATGATATTCAAAGCCAGTCTCATGCAAATTCAATTACAAAATGGTTTTCGTTCTTGATGAATTTTATATTCCAGCAATGTCAGGGAAGAAAGTCTCAGAGGGAACTATCCAAAATTGTGGATTCTCTAAAACAAGCACAAAAGCACCTTCTACTAAGGAATTAGAGGTTCTTGATAAAACTACTGACAACATATATTTGTTTTAGTATTGATGAATTTCAAATTCTAGCAGTGTCACAGAAGACAGTCCCAGGGGGAACTGTCCAAAACTGTTTCATAAAAAATGAGTTTCCTAAAACAAGCATAAAAATGCCACCAGTTCATATGGAATTAGAGATTATTACAAATGAAATTCTCAACATAACTCTAAAGAGCATGCAAAAAGAAAAGTTTGGAAAATTGGTTTGCAACTAAAGTGAAAGTTCTGTTGGTGGTGTCAGAAATATGCCAAGCTATCTTAATAATGTCAGAAATATGGCAAGCTGTTACTGACGTAAAATTGAAAGAAAAAGATGAAATAAACCTTGAGAAGGAAATTAAAAATTTCCTCCTGTTTAGATGTGAGAATTCCAAAACATATTTAGTATTTACATACATCAATCAACAGACTTTCAAATGCATATGTATGTGACTAATTTATTAAACAAATTACTAACACAAGAATTTTCAATAAGTTGTAGTAAATCAAATAAATAATGATTTCAAACCAATAATTATCAGAGTGACTACAGCCCTGAGATACTTTAACTTCTCTGCTTTCTCAGTGATGTTCTGCTAGCATGCAAAGTTCACTGGAAAGGTTTTCTTGAAAGGATCTATATCTCAGGCTTTGCAACACTAATTCTCATCCTTGTCTTGCAACTGCCTGCAGTGGACTGATTCACTGCTTACTGAAGACTACCTGCTGATGAGCTAAGTGCCACCATGTACAGCCAATATTAGCTGACTGATCCTACACACACTGATTGAGATACCACTCAAACAATGGCTGTGTACAGTAATACAATAATTCCAGCATTCGATCTCCAAAGGAAAGAGATTGGTAGAAAACCAAATTCACTCTCTTCAATTTGGTTTTCATACCTGATCCTCACCTATGCTAATGAATGTTGGGTATTACCTGAGAAAGTATAATGGTAAATACAAGCAGCCAAAATAGGGTTTCTTTGAAGGATCTTTTGAGTATTTCTATTCAACTGAGTGTGTAGCTCAGAGATCAAATAGTCTCTTCAGGTTGAGCTGCTGCTTCACCATGTTGAGAAGTCATTTTTCTGGTACTATGGGGATTACATTTACATGCACCTTAGTTCAACAGGAGACTGGGTCCAGTTATTGCACATTGTGGAACTATTGAGAGATATTACAGTGGACCTTCAAACCAAGGCTACATGCCGAAATACACCCATCTACAGATATATATGAATGCATATATAACAGGCAGTTACATATATTTTCCATCTCCCAAAATACACTCAAACGTTGCAGGTCACATCAGACCTCTAATAGAAGTTATTTCCTTTTGGTGCCACCAAATCCAAGATCATGTAGTTACAAAGCAAAGTTCATAATCACACAGCCATGCCTCTTTTTGACAAAGGATATTAATTAGTGGAACTTGTAGAAATCTACAGGACAGAAGATATAGTCATGTTCCCAATAAATTTAGATAAATCCAGGAATATGTGTATTATTATGGAGGTATATGTTTGTCGCGTTATATGACAATTCACATTTTTAATTTGAAAGTCAGTGTATTTGGCACTTATTGGTTAAGAGTACATTTTTAACTCCATTCCTAACTTAATTTCCTTTCATTTCTGAATACAATATTTTGTTGTTTTGTTCTTTTTTTTTTTTAATCAGAAAACTAATTAAAGCGAGGTGGATTTTAGTTGCTTTCTGTTTTTGTTTTTAATGTCTGTAAATATAAAAGCAGTTATTCCACATATATTTGTGTGTTGTGTGCTAGTGTGTGCATGCTTGCATTTTCATTTGCATTTGAAGTGAATAAATATATTTTGTTTGAATTTATAATTTGTAATTACATTTCCATCGTTAATAAATCAGAAACAAAAGCAATTTTAATATGTAGAAAGTGAAACGGTACAATACTAATGCTTTCATTAATGAATCAACATTATTTTCATTACTTTGAAAACTAATATCGTTTATTCACATTCTGTAACCATGTAATTATTATATAGATGCATTTATATAAAGCATTGGATTGAGATTCCTTATTATTGGGGTTTTTTATTAAATTATTTTATATTATTTTAAAATTTTATTTTTAATTTCTTGATTTTTATGTTAAAAATATAACACAAAAAATAAAAGATATATATTCAATATGAGTTAGAGGTGGGAATATAAAAAAATCCATGATTAAAGTGTCACTAATTTTCCAAGGCTTTTGGTATTTGACAGAAGAAAGGACAATTAAAATCAAAAATAGCTTTATTACAAAATTACTTTATTATTTTTAAATTGCTTTTGAAATATAAATTTTAGTTTAATAAGGAGAAAGAAACAACTAAAACAAAAAGGAAAGTGCCAATTAAAATTGCTTAAAACATAAGTAACTTTTTGTAAATGAATTTTCTTTTTTTTTTTTTTTGTTCTCTCCCTTTCTCATTTTCTCTCTCTTGATGGCAGCATGCTCAACTTGAGATAATTGCAGTTCACATACAAGACACAGGAACAAATCCTCTAGGAGCTACTTTTTTGCTGATGATACTGTGTATGTTGCCAACATAAAATCAGCTCCACAGCATTTAATATCTTGCATTGCCATACTCTTCAGACTGAAGTTAGCTGGTAAAATATGGGAGTTCTCAATCAGTCTAGTTTTGAGGAAGGTTACCACCATCCTTGCATCAACATCTCAGCAACAGAGCTGAAGACAGTCCAGCAGATCAACTTCCTGCAGTAATAATGTCATCTGCTGCTTAGATTTGCAAAGAAGCTGATAACAGATGTACAAAAACCAAGCAGCACATTTGGCAAGAGACTGTAAAAGAACCCGAAACAACAAACACCTGAGCAAAGACACCCCTCTACAGACCACCCTCCTCTACTGCTCTGAATTGTGGGTTATCTGGCATCATCAACTAGAACTACCTGATTGCATCCACTGGCACCACCTCCTCACCATCCTGAACGTCCAGTGAAGTAGCTTTATTATCAACACTCTAAATCCTCAAATGTGATAGAAATCACTAATATTGAATCACTGAGCTGCACAGAGCAAGGCTTATTTCTAGAACAGAAGATAATTGGTTTTCCAAGTTAGTGCTGTTTGATAAATATCTACTGGCCACTGTGACAGAATGAGATACCAACAAAATGTTGAAAAGACTCTCTAACAAAATCCCTTGGTAACTGTCAAATCACTCATCGGTGATTTAATATTGAGTGATGTGAAGCTTGGTGACACACCATTCTCTTTTCTGTTTCTTTCTTTGGGAACACATCCAGGCCTAACCTTTGATAGAAAAGTATATTGAGAAAGAAACATGCCACTCAGAATGGAATCCTGCTGCAACTACTGCATCCTGTCTCCCATCTGTATATTAGCCTAACCAACAACTAAGAAGCTTGTAGCTGTTGTGGATGTCTCCCTTCATGGATCTTCATAATGCTAAGACATAATTGGGGATACAGACTATAGTCTGAATTCACTTTAGTTCATATATATTATGTTGTCTATTCACAGTAGAATGTATATTACTAAGAAAAATTTAGAATTGTTCAAAAAGGGAACTACAGTAGGGAAAGGAAAAAAAAGAGCTGTTGAGTACTATGAAACAACAAAGTTTTCTTGTAAATTAATCAACTATACAAGAAGCTGCTTGCTTATAAAATAGCCGAACATTAACAATTTTTGAAAATAGAATTTTTAACAGTCTCTGTATTTGATGCTGTTGATAATGTCTGCCTGGAATTAAAAGCAAATATTGAAGCCCTATCTTTGTCAAGGTGAACTGTAGTTTATCACATTTATCCTATTTTGCAGTATCTGTTAGGACTTGAAGTCTTTTACCCCCATCTATTGCCAGTGAAAGTATTCACTGAGTATAAATGGGAGTCCCAACTTACATGACAGTAAAACTGCCTGAATTCATTCAAGGAAGTGAAGATCCTTTTGCAAATACTGAAGATTCACTGTCAGCTAAACTATTAACAGAATCTGCAATTGGCCAAGATTATTTGTATGATGAAGTTAAAACCTGTTGGGAAAATTTAGTTTGCATTGGAACAATTTGGCAAGCATTGCAACAAATGATGCACCTAGGTAAACAGGAGAACATGCTGGCTTCATAAAATTGCTTTATGATAAAGAGAACGAGCATCTACTTCACACTGGGTTATTGTTCCATTACATTATCCATCAGGAAGGTCTGTGTAAATTTCTCTTGGACTTTAAATGTGTGATTGATACTGTGGTATATGCTATTAGCTTAGTAAGAACCAAGGATTTAAAACATAGATAATCTAAATGTTCTAGAATTACAGTCAATGTAAATAAGATGTACAGTATCATATCAATGCACAGTTGAGAAAATTCCTGCATCATAGCAATGTAAGTTGTTTAACTATTAAACTTTTAGATCACTCTGTTAAATGTAATGCTTATTTATTCACATCCTTCATTAATCATGTACTATCTCATAGCTTCAAGATTTCAATGATGTGATCGTTTATTTTCAGAATGATATTGTAGTGTTGGGGCAAGAGGTCAGATATGGCCAGTTTAAATGCTGAAGGGACTGTTGGCATCGTAGCAATGTACATTGGTTAAGGCGAACGAACTTCCTGTATCATAGCAATGTACTTTGTTTAAGGTTGAGCTGTTTTCTGGCTAGACTATCAGATTCTGAAAACAATTTTTTAATTAGAGTTGCTGCCCTCCTAAATAGCTTCAATGGCCACATCTTACTCATAAACATTTAACTTTTAATTGCATTAATTCTAATTATGCTTTGGTGTCAAAATAACTTATATTTTGGTTTTCTGCTGAATGAAAACTACTAGAAAGCTTACAGATGGTTGTGTGTCTGTCAGGGAGAAACGTTTCTTCATTGCCATTATAGCTTACACACAGCATAATGTACGTACAGCCACATTGTATATATTAAATTGTAGTCTATATACAATATAATCTACATATAGTATTGTCCATACACAATGCCATATTATCTATAAGTTGTGTACTCTATACAATATATAGCATATCCTATGTAGGATGCACTGCATAGGATAGTCTGTAATACAGCATATTCAGTACATAAGACTGTTTATAATGTGGTATAAACATTATAGTATATAGGTTGTGTAATGTGTGCATATATATATATATATACATAAGTTATGTATAGAGTATTAGCCTATACATATAATAGTCTATATACAATGTAGTCAATGAATTGTGTAGTCTAAATCCATCATAGCAAATATATATTTTATAATCTATACAAAGAAACGTCTATATACAATATAATCTACAAGTTCTATTGTATATATGCCACACAGGTCAGGATGTGTCCAAAAAGAAAGTAAGCTTTTTAAAAAATAAATATATTGCTTTAGTTTACTATTTAATCAGGTTTGCATTCTCCAAAATAATTGTTTCGATCAGATTTACCACTACCAATGTTTTTGGTTTTTCTTTCCAGTTTTGGAATTGCAAAAGGAAAATTCATGTGAAACAGAAGAAATACACATATACATGCACATACCTGATAGTGTAGCATATAATATCGTACTACAGGTTAGTGTTGTAAGAGAAGAAGTGGTTCATTTGAATTTTGGACATGAGTGAGTTTTATATCGAATCATCATCATCATCATCATCGTTTAACATCCGCTTTCCACGCTAGCATGGGTTGGACGATTTGACTGAGGACTGGTGAACCAGATGACTACACCAGGCTCCAATCTGATTTGGCAGAGTTTCTACAGCTGGATGCCTTTCCTAACGCCAACCACTCCGAGAGTGTAGTGGGTGCTTTTACATGCCACCAGCACGAAGGCCAAGTCAGGCGGTACTGGCCAAGGTTTTGCTGTAGTATTCACATTTTCAAATAAGTCTGATCTGTTGTGGGAGAAACACGGTTTGTTAACTGGCAGTATTTTGCTTAAATCATTTTATGGTTTGTGTATGGAGTTGACTGGATTCTATGACAAGAATATTTTTCAGCATGCTGTGCACACAAAGAGAGATGTCTTTAATGAATGGTGACCCAACAAACTGACAGTTTATGGCAAACTTTAGGTGTTTTTACAAATTCTAACCTTGAGCATGTCTCTTTATTTCTACTTAACTCCTCAAATGTCACTTGAAGTATATTGAGACAGTAGCTACCAATGATATTATATTCTCAATTGTTATATATCATTCACTTACGCAACTTTAAGAAGCTCTTCCTATTTTTATTTTTATATTCTAATCCAAATTGCTTTCAAATACTCATAAAAAAATAAACAATGCACAATTTCATATGATAATAACACAAAAATACAGAATAACTATTAAAAATATTATATAAAAAATAAAAAAAAGATAATGATTCAATTTTAACAAATTTAAAAGTAAAATATCAAATTAAAATTTCAATATCAGACTCAATTTATTTGCAATTTTTGTACTTTTGTTTTATTGGCTTTTTGCATATTTTTCTCCCATATTTTCAAAATTGATCATTAAAATTAATTTCAACTGAAATCAAGAAGTGTTGCATTTTTAATGTAAAAGATATGAAAATGGTAAGATGATGACAAAGAATTAGCTGATGATGATGATTACTAAAAAAAAAAAGAATGTCAATAAATTCCAGTTAAAAGTCAACATTGATGAATAAGCAGAATTCAGGAAAATTACATTTAAATAGAAAATATTTAGAAAAGAAAAAATTTTTAGATGATTAAAAACATTATATCTAAATACCAATTAACAAATATAGAAGAGTTAGGAACGTCTGATAACGAGAGATAGTGGTCAGTAAGTTTAACTGGACAACATTGAGTGATAAAACTTGATTAAACAGAGGTTCTGTGGTGCCTATGTATAGCATAAAATAGTGCAGGATGCATGGTTAGTGGAGCAGCAGACTTGTGGGATTTAGTTACGTTCTAAGTTCAAATATCAGTGAGGTTAATTTTGTCTTTTGTCTTTCAGGGACAGATTAAATAAAGTAGCAGCTAGCTGTCAGGCTAGTTATAATCAAGTATGTTGTTTCTCTAAAGGTGTAACTGTGCCTAAATGAGAAATTATGATGAATTTTATCTTCCTGGATGAATAAGGTACCAATCAAATACTGGGTACTAATGCTTGCACATTAGAAATACTTTTCTCGTTAATTGCAGCCGCATCTAAACCGGGTGACCTGAGGTTGTTTAGCAAGTGACCTTGCTTCCAAGCTGACCTCACGCCACAAACATTCACAACATTCACAAGAATTCCTAGTGCTGTTAGCAGAGGTATGGTGACACTGCTGAGGAAGGATACCGACAATGGGCACATAGTAGAGAATTTTTGGCCCACAGAGTTTAATATTTTGACCAAGGTGTCAGTGAAAAGGCTGGTACTTGTTGTCGGTACCCTGGTCAGAGAAACGCAAACATGCGCAATCCCTAGCAGGTCTATCCACGACAATCTCCACCATATGCAATACATCATAGAGAGGGCTGGGATCACAGCTGGCTTCAGGGATGATCTGATAAATTTGGATCAATCAAAAGCATTCGACAGGGTCGACCGTCATGTTTTGTTTTTGGGTTGATGGAAGGGATTGTACCCCGGGTCTTTGCAGACCCACCAAGATCAAGCACTTTGAGATTCAGAACTAGATACCCAATATATAATCATTCTAAAGAAATGCAAACAGATTAAGAATTTTAACTAGTCAAATATTGTGGAGATTGGGGGTAAATTTGTGGGAGGTGTCATTTTAAAGGAGAAAGAAATTCTCAAATATTTAATTATATCGTTCTCATTTAATATAGTCTTACTTCCTTATATTATGTGGAATTTTGATGGAGAGCTGTCTACAAGATCTTTCCATCTATTGTCTTGTTGCTGTTCCAACAGTAGCACTTCATGGCACTGAGGAATGGCAGGTTAAGAAACGATGAAGATGATGATGATTACCATAACTTGTCAATGTCAAAGATAGATGAAATTCTATAAAAAGCAATTTTTAATTATGTCTCCAAGTTATGATAAGGTATTTTATGGTATTTAAGTGTCAGCTGTCATCTTTTATCAGCATTATTATTATTATTATTATTATTATTATTATTATTGTTGTTGTTCCTGTTTTAGAGTTTTTATTTGTTATTTTTTGTTTGAGATTTTTTTTTATGTAGCTCTTGCCAAATATATTGGTAACTGCTGCTGCTGTGTAAATAACCATTCTCCTATTGTACTGTAGCTGACCTTCCTGTTAATCACTGCTAACATCTAATACACACATGTGCATGCACACACGTGCACATGTGCACGCACACACGCACAGACACACACACACACAAGACAGTGGTCTATATGCATAAATCAGACAGATATCTTATTTTGACATGGAAAGAAACTAAGTCCTGAATAAGTAATGTAAGATAAAATGGTACAGAAGATTTTACAGGAATCACACGCACACACACTACCAATGCTTACATTAATGACTATTGTAGCTAGGTAAAATGTGAAAAATGTGTAAGAGCATGTTTGTTAGTGCAGTGTAGCCAAATTGTTAAGTTCACTTAGCAATCATTTGGCCCTGATTTCAATTCTGATATGTTGTATCTTGAACAACAGTAACTTTTATAGCCTCAGCTCAGGTCATATCTTGAGAGTGAAAGTGGGTTCGCAGGAACTGTACAAAAAAAGCCTGTTGGGTGGATTACATCTGGAATTGAAGGGTCCACCCTTCTTGTCACACTGTGTGACATGCACTACTTCTGCCTCAGAATTAATTTGAGATTACCTAAAAACTATTTTCTCTATACACATCACCGATATCATTTAATGACCAGCTTCGATGCATTGACAGGATCTGATATGCTACAGGCTTGCTCTGTGCTCCAATGATTCCTTCCTATAACTGGACGCTCTCTTTAATGTCAGTCCTTTACACTTTGTGCATGACACTAACACTAATGAGGTCACTAATGAGGTCAACAATAAGAGCCCAAAGGGATCTCTTTAACCAACGGAAAATAGAAGGATGGTTCCATGATTCTAGACGGGATAACAAAGGAGAGCAAAGGAAGATGTGAAGAACAGATTTGTAATAATAAGAGAGGTGGTATTGGAGAGCGTAATAGGGTAGGCATGACTAGGGGAGGCTACATGACAGAGAAAAGAGGAAAAGGAAGTGATTAGTGTCAGAAATTAGTGAGAAAGGAAGGGATAGAAAGGAAAGGCAAATTGAGATGGGTAAGGCTGGGCTATCCCTTATTAAAAAGGTATGAAACTGTGAGGGAGAGAAGATGAGAAAAGAAGAAATAGATGAAGGGGATGATAATACAGAAGAGAGGCACTGGAGGAAAAACAGGTGCAGGGATTAGGGAGTATATCATAGGGAGAGGTATAAGATGAGACGTTGAGAAGATAGAGATGTGAAGAAAGGAAAAAATAAAGTAGAAAACAAATTTGGCTGAATCAGTAAGTTTAGATAACAACACTACAGAAATAGCCAAAGAGACAAAAATGGCATGAAAACAGATTAAAAAGAAAAAAACATACAACAAAGGAAATGGAGAGAAGACCACTCTACAGCCAATACCCAACAAAGTTCAGCAGAGAGGATTAATGTTAAAAATGGTTCAAAATTTCTGACTAAAATCAGAAATGGAAGGATTGATTCTCCCTGTACAAGACCACTGTCTGGCATCAAACAATTATAAGAATAAGATAACGAAAACAGATCCTAACACCAAATGCAGATTGTGCCATCAGCACCATAATATGGTTGACTGCATCATTTCTGGTTGCCTATTGCATGTCAAATCTGAACATCTACACAGATATAATTGAGTGAGTAGCTGTATCCACTGGGTAATATGCCAACATTTCAAAGTGAAAACAGACAAAAAGTACAAAAATGTACCAAACATGATATTTGACATGAACTTGATGACAGTCATCTGGAATGCATAGGTTGAGATTGAGAAAGAAATGAAGGCAAACTAAACATTATGAGGGAGAGGGAAATAGAAACCCACACCAAACAGATACCAGAATCCCTTCTGACTTAAATATTGCCTAAAAAGAAGTGGAAAAAAACTATCAAAATCCAAGGATCTTGATATCAAAATATTCAAGAAGTAGGAGATGAAGGTAAAAATGGTGCCACTAATAATTGGAGCATTAAGCATCATACAAAACATGGAAGACATACGATGGCTTACAACACTACACACAGTCAAAGAACAACTCTACAAGTATCAGTTCATATGCTGTGCAAGACATTTTTGATTCATTAGCTCAGCCCTGTCTCCACAACATAGACTTCATACACAACACACTCCCTCTATAATAAACACCCAAGGATGTGAAGCAACTTTACAAGATTAATTAATAACCAATAAAATAAAACAACTCTACATGCAATGGAACAAACACTAATATAACACACACAAAAAAATGAATAACAAGTGAAAATCCATAACAATCAAACAATCTGAGGCAGAACACTATGTGTGTGTGTGTGTATGTGTGCGTGTGTGTGTGTGTGTGTGTGTGTAAAATGTGCAGTCTATAAGGAAGAGTCTATGCACCTCCAACCCCAACAAAAGATAAAATACACAATGCTTCATATACACACTGGGAACAAAGTGAAACATATAGTGCAGTGAAAACATCACCTGAAACCGTCAAAAACAGAAAAAATAATAGTAGTCATCACTGTTATCATCATCATCATCTTTATTAGTATTTGTAAAGAATCTAAGTAGATTTTTAGATGACATTTTCTTCTCCTACTTTCAAAGAAAATTCATTAATGAAATGAATGTTTGTTTCTTTCAGAATGAAAATCAAAATAAAACAATTTATAAATCTGTTTTATAATTTCCAGAGAATTTTAAAGTACTCAGTATTTGAGAGATTTTTCTCAAGTGTGGCTTGCCTAATGTTTTTATAGAAAGGATTCTTTTAAAAGTTATTCCAGGACAATGGTTTAAGAAATTTGTTTTTCTACTAAAACTACAAATTGTTGAAACGAATTTTCAGATAAGAATGTACTCCATATAATGTTCTTCTCATACTAATTACTAATTATATACCATTAGATAATATATATTGGATCATGGGTATTGAATATTATATAAACAGCAAACAAGTAAAATATAAAATACAATAAAACTAGTACCAGTTTAATCCTATGTCAGCTATGATTGAGCAAAAATATACCTAAAAGCTTCATTTTTGTTTCAGTCTTTATCTAATAGAACATTATCCAATGCTGTCTTTTGATTTTTTGTTTTTTTATTTTGAAGCTGGTACTGTGTAAGTTAACTAAAATTTGGCTGCTATTTTCGGCAGTTGGAGCATCTCCGCAGGGGAACCTATCAAGGCTCATTGAGAATAATCTTGGTAACAGGAAGTGAACTACAGCTTGTTTTGCTGGTTATGTGATGTGTTAATGAATCACAAATATTCTGTGGGTAATTAAAACATCAGTTAAGCCTCTTCCCCTTTGCTATATCTCTGCTGTTATACCAATATACACTCGAAGATCTTTGAAAAACGTTTATATCACTATTATTTAATGAAGTTTTCAAATATGTAGAGAAATAGTGTTGTGTAGTCAAACTGATGAGTTTATGGATGTTTTCTTTTGATGTAGAATTTGTTTAAAGAGAAGCATGTTAAAATCACTTTGATAAAATAATGTAAAATGTGTTCATGGAACTGTTAAAGAATTGGAAAGATTGCAGACATTGTATTGTTATTTTTTTTTGTTTTTTGTTTTTTATTTTTATTAGTAGCATTAATCATAGCAAAATATGCTCTGAGGATTTTAAGTGTTCTTTGTTATCCAACTGTGGAATCTTTTATTCAATAAATAGAGCTTAAAAAGTGTAGTATGTCTTGAATGAAATATAATAAATGATAAATTTTTAAGGACATCTTAAAGAATTACTTTAGCTTAGCAGCATGGTTGATCTGCTGAGGAAATGATGCTTTGAGGTAGAATGTATGTATGTGTGTATATTTCAAGAATATGGCAATCAGAGAGTACTCTACATAATATGAAGAGAAGACCGCATATATTTTTCCATGCAACAGTGAGGTATTTTGAATAGATTTCATTGGCCATATTAATGTTACTGCACTACCCATGTACTGGGGGATCAATATGAACCTAAACCAATGAGCTGTTATTAGGGAAACGTAACTAGTTAGTTGTGAACACTTTGAAAGATATTTTTCAGAACAAATTTGTCCAGAACTGACTTGAGGATGTTGGAATCATTGAATACACTGCTATGTTTGTACAAGTTAGTTATGCAATTTCAGTGGTATGATGTAACTACACACACACAAACACACACACACACACACACACACAAACACACACACACACACACACACACGCACATCACTAATGTAACAGGGTGCCAGATTGGATAACGATGTCAGTGATACAATATATTTATATTTCTGTAGTGTTCATATTGATATTTCAATAGCATTTATTATCAGGGTGGCCGTGTATATATTCTAGTAATGCATCACGGATGAGACTGGTTAAGATTTAGATCAAACACTTGATATGAAGTACGTTCTAGGGAATCAGAATATATGCTGTGAATATTTCATGATAGATTTGAGAAAAGATACCTTAGAGATTTGGCTTTTAGCTCTAGCAAATACTAAGTATCTCATTCTAGTCCTTGTAGAGTGAAAGTAAGGAAAGTAGGCTGGAATTTATGAAGACTATAGGCTTCAACTAGAATTCTCAACTGAAAACCTTGCACTTGACTTATACAACAGGTCAGCTTATATACCACATGTATAATTTAATAATCATTAACAAGAATGATATTATTATTATTGCTGTTTGTAAATGCTTTAGTCTTTATTGCTATTTATAATACATATATATACAAAGATAACATATATATACATTCTCTCCAAGATCAGTGATAATTGCAGAACATACTTAAGTGTTATTTCACAGCTGGAAACCTACTTCACTATCAACTACTTTGGCATTAAATAAGAACATCAGGTTTCTGGAATGGTAATATTTCCATAGCAACACACTACCACCACAGCATACATACACATGAGTACGTGTACATGAGTCTGTGTGTGTGTTTGTGCATGTGTGTGTGCGTGTGTGTATATGTATGCATGTATATATAAACATATAAACATGTGTGTATATATATATATATATATATATATATATATATATATATATATATATATGCACATACACACATAGATGTATGCATATTATTTATTCGATGTGTTCTGTCAACATATTCATTCAAATCTACATTAAAGACACAAATTTATTTTTCTTTTCTGCCTTGCCTCTAATTCACATATGCCAGCAATATCATGCTGAATTCTTCTCCAACATGAAAAATATTCTACCAGTCTTGTATTCTTTAAGTGCTTCTCACTTTATTGAGTTAAGAAACAAAATTATAAAGAAAAACTCAAATAAAGACCATAAATTAATAATAATAATAATAATAATAATGATAATAATAATGACCAAAATAAAATGGTGAAATGCGATAAATTATGATAAACTTTTGTACAACATAGGTGTGCATATATATATATATATATATATATATATATATATATATATATATATATATAAATATGTACACACATACATGTATATATACAAACATATGTGTGTGTATATATACACACATGCATAAATATATACACATGAATATATGTATAATATATATATATACATATATACAAGTGTATGTATGTATTAATATATATTAAGAGTGAGCAAAATATAAAAGAAATATTCACAGAAAAAAAAAGTGTATAAAAAAATACTAGCTTGGAAATCTATAGCGGCGAACCATTAATAAGGTGTAAATAAAATTTAAAAAAAAGACAAATAGCATAAATTTAGAGAAATGTTCTTGAAATTTCTTTGAAATATTCTGTTAGCAGCCAAGAGGTTTTAGCATGTTCAAACAACACTGTTGGCAAAATATTTAACCAAGTTTGCAAAAGAGAAATGTGACAGCCATGTTATTTGAATACAGATTTATTCAGCTAACTTGGATGTCTTCTAAGGAATGGTGCTTCTAACCTTGGGACATATGGTTCTCTAATTTCGTTAACTTGGCAGAATTATCAGAAAGAATGAAGGTGATTTGTATAGTGTGACATCGTTGATTTATATATGGTAGCTAATGACTGAGTTGCATACATTAGCTGGCTGTTTAAAAAGTTGTTTTCACATCTGTGAGGTTTCAGGTTCAGTCCCACAGTACAGCACCTTGAACAATAAAACCTTTGGCCATCCAATGCATTTTGAGAGGATATGATAAAAAGTGTGTGTGCATGAAACTGTTTACAGTCTGTAAAGAGCTAAACCATGGATGAGGATGTTTGCTGATATTTCCTCAGCAAAATCATCATCCAGTATGTAGATCATTATCTTTATCATCGTCGACTTCTTTCAGTCCTTAGACTCTGATCGTGAAAGGGTACTGCCTTGGAGAGTATTCAATTGAATGGATCGACCCCCAGTACTTAATTTTTTAAACATGGGACTTATTATATTGGTCACTTTTCCTGAACTGCTAGGTTACAGAAATGTATACAAACCAGCATCAGTTGTCAAGTGATGGTGGGAACAAAACACACACACACACACACACACACACACACACACACACACACACGCAAATCCACTCACAAGGCTTTTGTTGGCCTGAGGCTAAAGTAGAAGACGCTTGCCCAAAGTGCCTCACGGTGGGAGAGAACCTGGAACCATGTGCTTGGGCAGTAATCTTCTTACCACACAGCCATACCTGCACCTATAAGGTACCTTCAAAAATGAGTGAAATGAAAACTCCCTTACACAAAAGACAGGCAAGGGTTAATGATAGGAAGAGCAATTGTCCACAGGACTAATGCCTCTGTAACGTATTTGTCTAATTAAAAGAAATGGATGTAAAATATACAGAGGAAAACAGCCACAAACAATGGATTATGTTATATCTTTGACTTAATGCAGCTACATACAATTGCATTTCTTCTGTACACAGGAGGTAAATAAATGGATACTGGTTCAACTGTAAGCTTACTTCTGAGGGAAAATAGCAGCCAATCCAGGAGCGGTGGGTTGTCAGTACTACAACTGGTCTCTCATTTTAAAACTATGGGAAACAAGGAACCAACATTGCTTTCATGATGGACTTGGAATTGTGAAATTTAAACTATGAACAACACACACACACACACACACACACACACACATTCACATGCCTTCTCTCTTTCCTGCTTGCTAACAGAGATAGTAACTCTCTAACACAAACATACACATTCTCACTCTCTCTCTCTCTCTAACATGCACACACACACACACACACACACACACACACACACACTGTCTATCCCTCTCACTCAAACACATTTGTCTGAAGTGAAAATTGAAACTGTACTTTACTCTAAAGTTACTCTTCTCTCCCCTTCTTCTGTTACCTTCCTCCTCCTCTCTCCTTCCCCTTCCTGCTCCTCTCTCCATCCTCCTCCTCAATCCCCCTCTCTTCTTCTCCTTCCCTCTCTCACTCACTCCCCTTTCTTTATCCCTCTCCCTTTTCTCAACAATTTTTGTGATTCCTCCAGCTTACTGGATCTTCAGCTGGTAATAACAGCAAAAGAGATTTTAGCAAATCTTTCATATATTTATTTTTCCCTGAGATAATCAAGAATGATCAGTGAACCATTATGGAGATTGAGAAATTGTGTAACAACAACAACAAAACAACAACAACAACAACAACAACATTAAAAAAGAAAGGAATGCAACAAGAAGAAAAGAATAAATGAAAAAAATACTACTAAAATGGATGAATATTTATTAAGTAAGGCAATATAGAAAAATATAAATAACAAGAAAAGAGAATATGTTTTATCACTATTGGAAAAGTTGAATATGAGAAGCGGAGAGCAAAATATCAACGAACATTAATGGAAGAAGAAAATAATATAAATAATGACCAAATAAACAAACAAACAAAAATAAATGCATAAACAAATAGAGAGGGAGAGAGAGAATATTCAAATTAGATAGTTGAACTTGCATACAGAATTCAATGAGCCATGAAAAGCAGCTGTTATTAGAAAAATATCTTTAGCTTGGCGAAAAAATCAGCTATCCCAGGTGAAAATGGAGAGCAATATAGAAAGAGGTTTGTGTGAATAGATGGAAGAGCGAGACAACTTAACATTGGTTATAATAACAAGAACAGAGCAAAGTTAAAGAAACATCGAGATACATATAATAAACAAAATGAAACAAAACAAAAAAAAGAAAGAACAAAACTGGTGTGCAGTGTGTTCTATACTGGCAGACTTGTATTAACAACTGAAGTATTGTCTGGTTGACACATTATCTTGACAGACTCACTTTCTGATTGCTTGTTTAGTAATATATATATATATGTGTGTGTGTTGGGCAGCTGTAGTAGTAGTATTAGTAGTAGTAGTAGCAAACATACTTTGACATGAACAACAGGAGAAATTATTGTCTAATTCCAAGGAGGTTGACAAAATATTAAGAAAAATGAAATGGAGGCAGAGGAATGAGGAAGATAAAGTAAATTGTAAGGAGAGGAAAACATAACTTTATGGAAATATACAATAAAACCAGTTATTTGAGGAGATCATAGGAATTAGAGATGACCAACGGATGAGAGGAAATAGGTGTATGGTCAATAATCTATTCAAGTTCAAAAGGACCAATTTACATCACCAAAAAATCATTCCACTGGCTACATTGCAGAGGCGTATCATCTATCAACAACACACACTTGCATTGAATACAGAGACAAATGGACCGTATAGCTTGTTCCATGACCAATATCCAAAATTAATCAACTCTCACAGTAAAGTTGTCCTATATAAAATTCTTTGACCATGGTTTTGGAAGGATGCCGGTGGTTCATCCTCCAGTTGAGGGTTTGGTTGATAAGTAAATCTATGCATTTCAAACAGAGCTGGGTAAACAGTAGGTGTCTTCGTGTTATTTTAGAAGTTAAACTAAGTGGGAAAGATCTCTAAAATGCTTGTTCCTTTACTTCTGTGACCAAAGACTTCCTGATATTAGGTTCTTCTTGGTAGGGGAGGGGTATGCTTAATCCAACAGCCAGTTCAACTTTCACCAATTGACTTTTTGGTGGTCTCCATAGTGGAGTTCACAATCTTGTAGGAGTTTGGACCAGGCAGTTGGCTACCAGGAAGACATTGCAGGTGAAAGGTGTAAACTGTCACAATCAAACAATGCAAGGTCCAGAAAGGGTAAAGACTGCCTTCAGTCCTGAATGACCACGGGATTGCATCTAGAAAGTTTCCCTCCAAGGCAAAGTCCAGGCAAGGCTGTTTATAGAAGACCAGCAGATGCTTGTGCATACCAGCCTCTGCCCTTCACACTGCTGATGTTATCCAAAGGAAAGGCAAAAGCCAATACAGCTTGGTACCAATGATGTCACAACTCATTTCTACAGCTGAAAGAACTGGAGCAACATGAAGTAAAGTATCTTGCCCAAGAACACAATACATAACCCGATCTGGGAATCAAACTTACTACCTCATGAGTGTGAGCCCAACACTCTAACCTCTGAGCCATGCACCTTCACAATGTAAAGGTCTAATATTGACAATGTTTGCTGCAGGAATGGCCATCTTTTAGAAGGCAGATAATACCCTAAAAATTGTACTGAGTGTCCCTACCCCTCTCTATAAATACAGTGTACAAATTATGCCCTTCCAAAACAAATATTTTTCCACATGTAGCAAATAATTCTAAGGGAAAAGTATTTTAGGAAAAGACAACAAATTGTCTATGTATTCTATTTCATATTTCAGAGTATTGCATTAAATTAGAAATCTTAAATTAAACATTAATTGTGATTAATTTTGTGCAATTACACACATTTGCGTACTTATATAATCTATTCCAGTCATGTATAATGCTATTATGGAAAAAATAATTAAAGTAAGAATCTTCCAAGTTTTATTTCAACTGATTTTTTTAATAAGAATAACTTCTTCTCTGCCAGCACGTGTGTGTGTTTCAGCAAAGTTTACAGAAAACTGGTTCATATAATTAAAAGAAAAGATCTTTACTAATTATGGCACCAAATTGAAAACACAAAACTTCTCTTCTTTAAATACCCAAGAGATTTGCAACAATAAAATGCATCTTTTAATCAAAAATTCATTTTAAACCGTTAACCAGTTTCTCGACTAATCATGTCACACTCATAAATAGCTTCCAAACCTAACAGATTCCAATTAGTATATCCAATTCAAACAAATCGGAATTCGCACGAAACAATAGAGGAAATAAAGAGACAACATAGGTAAATTCTTCACACTGATTCTATCAAATGGTCTCATGCCAGATTTTGAATGCATGGCCACAGACGTTGTGAGTCTGAATAGGTTTGTATACGTATATACTTTTGTATGTACATAGGTATCTATGTGTGTGTGTGTGTATGTGTGTGTATGTGTGTGTTTGTGTGTGTGTGTGCATATATACACATATATAGATAAATACTCATATACAGACACATTCAATGACTGCCATGCAGACATGCTACTCATAGGCACTTTCACCTCAATTTCTTTTAATTATGTAGTTTAAGTCCACTTTTAATTTGTGAAGTAGATGACAGACACACCAAACCCCTGGATAAGATGCTAATCTCTCATTGAAAACATTCTCTGACCACCTCTACAGGGATAATTTAAAGTGTTCTAGAAGAAAGTATTGTCTGCAGAAATTTAACAAAATGAACCAATATGGTCTCTCCCTATGCTTAACAAAGAAACCTAATCTCCCTCAAATATCACTAAACCCTGTTAAACTGGAAGGAAACTGCCACCATCATCATCATTTAATTACCATTTACCATGCTGACATGAGTTGGATGGTTTAGCAGAAGCTGGCAAGTAATAAGACTGCACCAAGCTCTAATGTCAGGTTTTGCATGGTTTTTGCAGCTAGATATCCTTCTTAATGCCAACCACTTTACAGCATTTATTGCACCAATAAGAATGGTCATAGCTAGCTGGCTGAAAAATGCACCCAGTACACACTGTAAAGCTGTTAGTGTTGAGAAGGGCATCCAGCTAAAGAAACCATGCCAAAGCAGACGTTGGAGTACAATGCAGTCTTTAAACACATTTGATCCTGTCAAAGTATCAAATCTGTGCTGGCATGGAAGATGGGCCTTTAATGATGGTGAATATTGGTGCCTGCAGTGGATTTGAGCTCATGATTTCTTTAAGACAGTCGTTGTTCAATACACTTACCCATTCTTCCCATTTAATTAACTTCAGTTCTCCTTTGTACATTCAAGTGAAACGTAAACCTTTCATAGCATTTGCAATGAAGACAGCTCTATAACATACACACATAAACGTCAAAACTGAGAGAGACAGAGACAGAGTGAGAGAGAGAGAAAGAGACAAAGTGAGAGAGAGAAAGAGACAGAGTGAGAGAGAGAAAGAGACAGAGAATGTGTGAAATATGACACAGAGAAACCAGTATCACTTTACATAGAACTCATCATGTCTTTCAAAAGAAATAATGGTGTGAAGAATGCAGAAAAGAATATATTAGCATATTAACAGTCTGGACAGGTTGAGCACAATCTTATATACAAACACACACACGCACGTGTGCGCGCATGCCCATATGTATATATGTACATAAATACACATATATGAGTGTTTGTGTGAGTATGCATTTCACTGCACTTGGACATATGTAAATATATGTGTCTGCATGTATGTGTATATTTTATATTGCTATTACTTCAGTGTATGCATACAAGTGTATAAGTGAGTGTATATGTATGCATGTCACTACACTTGGGTATATATGAATATATGATATATGACTGTATGTATATGCATATCAGGTATTGTCATTACCACTATATTTATAAACACACATGATATAGCATATACATGCATACATGTGTCTATATAATTTAGGGTCCTGTCTATAATATTTCAGACGACATCCTATCTTTTATTTATTATCACACAGAAAGAAGATGAGGAAATTAGTAACATTACACATGATAAGATATCAGTAATTGTGACAATACATGGAGTGGGTATGACTCGAAATACACACACACGCACACACACACACACACACACACACACACACACACGCACAAACGCTCTTGAAATACATGTACAAACATACATACAAACACACACAATATCCACAGCCTCCTGTCTCAGGTAATTTGTACCTGATAACAGATTCTCATTAACATTTACTCTCAGCCAACATTTCATTTCTATCTGATAGCATTAATGTTCTTATTATTATTTATGTACCATTATCATTTCATTTATCATTGTTACCATGATTATGTATATACAGAGAGCAAAAGGGGAATTCCAAGTGCATATCCCATCTTGGGTAGATCTTGTTTTTATCTATCTTTGGTGAATAAAATAATTACTACCAATTATGTCCAACAAATAATTAAATCAAGAATTAAAATTTTTGTCCTAATATTTTTGGTGTATAAGGCAGCGGGCTAGTAGAGTTGCTAGCACACCGTAGAAAATGTTCTTTGATGTTTCTTTGAACTCTTAACTTTCTGAGTTCAAATTATAGTAAGATGTATATATATATATATATATATATATATATATATATATATATATATTCACTCACACATTAAAAACGATACATAAATGGAATTTTTACCAGCTTAAACTCCTCTGGATTATACCTTGTTTTAAGTACTTTTAATGCTTTCTAAGAAAAGAATTCTGCTTTTAAAACCCTTTGCATAAAGTCTTTTAGCCCCTAAACATTGCTTTTGAATTTTGTGTAACTTATCCTCCATATTTCACACATTTTCCTTGCAAACCTCATGTTTTGTTCTACCTCTTAGAACCCCTGTGGCTAATACAGAAAACATTGCTGTTGCTATTACTGATTAGCCGATATCGTCCTTATTTCTTTGTCATTCATACATCAGTCCTTAATACGATATAATCTAAATGTGCATGTGTGCGTGTGTGTGAGTGTGTGTGTGCGTGTGTGTGAGTGTGTGTGTGTGTGTGTGCGTGTGTTATAGATATATTATAACAACCTTTCATGGAAGTATATAGCATCAGTATTGAGTTACATTACATTGTATATCAAATTAAAGAATAAGATCCAGGAATCAATTATTTTGCACATAGATTTTGCCTTCATTATTCCCAGAAATCATTGCTGTCATCATCACCATTCTCTTTATTGTTAATTTTGTGATTTGGTGATATAGTGTCCAGAAGAAATTGTATCAGACTCTGGTTTAGAAAAACATCCCTGTTCTCCCAACCGGTAATCAGCCATGGTCAAACCTGTAAGTGGATCTGTGTATGGACTAATGAAAAGATGATAAACTGAAACTGAGAGGGTCTTGTAAGTAATTAACGATAGGTGGGACCATTGTGTGAAGTGGGTGTTAGTGTCTTGAAATGGGGCGCCTTATTCTAAACTATTGATCCTTTCTTTTGTTCCTGGAACCTATCGTATATCCTGGCTGTCGTTTTGCATCTCGCAAATCTTTACAAGCACACGCACAAACACACACATACACCCATATATATTATTATTATTATTATTATTATTATTATTATTATTATTATTATTATATATCATACACATATATGTGTATGTGTGAGTTGTGTATATATATAAGGATATATATGTGTGTCTATATACATGATGATCTCTAGTTTCTTGTCTCACTCTACAGCTTAATCATCCGTCTGTTTTAGATTTCAACAAATTTCATTGTTTTCCCTCTATTATCAACACAGTTATTATTATTATTATTATTATTATTATTATTATTATTATTATTATTATTATTATTATCATCATCATCATCATCATTATTGTTATCATCATCATCGTCGTCGTCGTCGTCGTCATCATCATCACCAATATCGTCATGTATGGGTGCGTGGGTTTGTGTGTCTGCATTTCCTTCAGAAGTTCAAGTAAATTATGTGTCATTGACAGAATAAAGAATTACTTCCAGAGACTGAATAATTCATTACAGTCAGTGAGACAATGACTAAATAATCTCTCATAGTGAACACTCAACTATTACATCACCACCACCACCACTGACACCACCATCAACACCTTAAGCTACACTGATGATGGAGCTTCTGTTGGTTTTGACAATGAGCACTGAGTTGTTCAATCAACTGAAATACTTCTTCATTAGATTATCACTTAAGTGGTTGAGTATTCCAAGAATAAAGCTATCCTTAACAAAATTCACAAGCCAAATGAGGGTAACGCATTATGTAATAAGGCTGCACCTCTTAATTATATATATAATCCACCTGATCAGATTTCCCGCAGTTTCACTCCTAAGGCTGTGATTGATCCAACAAAATAGTAAAAGACATTTGGCCTAGATGTCAAACAGCTGGATTGAACCCAAAACCTTGTGATTGTAATGCAAACTCATAAGCCTCTACAACACCACTAAAGACTTAATCATGTATGTAGCATATCTAGGATCACCTCAGGTGGGCCCTTTGCTGATGGTATATGTTAGTAGCATCAATAAAGCTACCATTTTTGTGGAGTGTTTGTTAATCAGGCAATTTTCTGGGCAAGACATCACGTGGTACAGCTCCAGCTTCTGTGTTGAGTAGTTTAGGGATTGTCAAGTTACTCCTTAATTATCACTACTCCTAAGTCCCATTTGGCCTGAGATGGCAGTATTGTTAAGGGCCTTAGTTATTGGGCAAATAGTGGGAGCTGATCTTGTGGCTAAGGCAAGCAGGACTTGGAGAAGGACTGTCACACTGGACCACTGATGTTGAGCATGCTCTGATGTCATGTGAACCAGTACCACTCTGTAAAGATTATATACGCCCTGTAACTCAGAGGTAAGCTCAAGGAAGAAGGAAATTAGCAGAGTGTACTGTAAATAAACTGAAAGAGGGCAATGGCATAACTCTACTGTATCTTGTCCTTCCTTTATAACCAGCACTAAAACAAACAAAAAAATAACTAGGAAGTTTAAGATTTTGATATAAAGATTTCTGATTGCCGATGTCTGTAGTAATAACACAAGAAGAGAGAGAGAGAGAGAGAGAGAGAGAGATAGAGAGAGAGAGAGAGAGAGAGAGAGAAAATGAGTGAGTGTGTGCGAGACAGGTTAACTAGGCAAAGCCCACAACCTTCTCTAAGCTATACTACTTAGAACAGAAGCTGAATAGTTGAATTCAACTCTCTAAATACTACAAAACAATCAATTTCAGAGAAGTACTTTAATTTTAGTAAGGAGTTGTTTAGGCTGAACCAGCAAAATGTCAGACAAGAAGACATGAACTGTTTATCCTTTGCAACATTATTATCAGTCTGAATATGTTTAATGCACGTTCGAACTGGGGAACAAGTTACTCACTGCATTTTGTCACGGAGAATATATCTCACTTGTTGACAAATGGTGTGCCACCTACTTAGACTGTAAAATATTAACATTTCAGAATAGTTATCTCCTCATCAGTCACAGACACTAAGACAAATGGTGTGTATTCACCTAGATCAGCTTGCAGCGCCACCTTAGTGTCTGTGATTGATGAGGAGACAACTATTCCAAAATGCTAACATCTCACAGTCTAGGTAGGTGGCACTGCGACCTGATCTAGGTGTATACATACTATTTGTCATCAAGTGAGATATATTCTCCATGATAAAATGTAGTGTGTAGCTTGTTCCCCAGTTCAAACGTGCATCAAGCGTGTTTGGACTGTTGATAACATTGCACTTTCAGTTATCAATGCTTAGTGCTTCTCCTCCATGTTTATCCTTTGTCCAGCAGTGAAGATGGCACAACTGTACATGACACTTACATTATTTTCTTATTCATCAAAATTCCACATCTTTCTACATAACTATCACAGCACTTTACTATGATGTTTACATGCAGCAGGAATCATTGGGTGATTTATGCAAATATTTTGTTTGTTTTTTTTGTTCAATAATCCAAATACATTGACTTCATTTTTCAAAATTGATCACCTCAACTATAATATAATTGATCAATATCGATTATATCTAGCCATGCTACCCTATACCAACATCATATCCTACCACTTTCACATCTTACTGTATCCTCATCATATTTCACTCCATCACACTACAGAACATCACATCCCACCTTACACCCTGCCACACCACACCCTTCCTCACTCAGCAACAACCAGTTCCACACTTCCTCATAGTTCAGTTCTTGTTTTAGTGATGATGCTTCTCTCATGCAACTACGTATCCTGAATCACTGATCAACTGTGTCAATATGAACACACACACACACACACACGTAGACACACAGGTCTTCCATGCAATTTCTGTCAACAAAATTCCATTCACAAGGAATTGGCTAAATAAGGTAGCAAAGACACTTGTCATGCTCTCATTTCTGGTAACTTCGGTAAATAGTTATTCTTTTATTAAACATGACTAGTCCGGGAATTTTTTGACCCCACTTCGTATTTAATCAACTATACTATTTACTTCTTTCTTCATTTATGACTTTGTGTCAAAGTCTCAAATCCATGTATATGAAGCAGTAACAGTATTATCAAAACAGAATTTAACAATGTGAATCCACAGTCTACATAAGTCAATTTTGCTTTCAGTGTCAATAAATGAAGACAGCAATATCTTGGACTCAAATTACTTGTTTGTACCATCCTCCTAGCCCTTTTGTCTGTGTACTAGCATTGCTGTTACGTAGCCCCAGTTAACCATCTCCAGCAAGCTTTCACTCAAAGACATTCTAAGTCAATGGTTCTCAACAGCTTTGACATGGCCCTTGGAGGTCCACATATGATTCTGTTGCTAAAGTTTACATGCAATAAATTGGTTATACTTCTGAAATACTCAAACTATTTGAAGAAGTTTTTTTTAATAGAATTCCTAATGATATTTAATTACAAAAACATAATGAGAGTTTTTAAACTTCCAATGGTTATGGAAGTCCAGCAGAGTAAAATATGAATTAAAGGGTTCCATGAGTAAAAAATGTTTGAGAAACACCTTTCAAAATCATCAGCACCATTAAATTATCAAATAATTCTCTTTCTGAAAGTGGCTTAATGTGATATGAAGAAAATTTGACTAATATTTTATTTGATTACAACAACTTTGATGTCTAATTTTGCCTTCGGCTAAAATCTGCAGAGAAATCCAACCTACATTTACATCATAGAATATTTAGCACAGTCATGTCACCAAAAACTGGCTTCATGTCTTTGTTGGCAACAACATCTGTTAATTCATCACGAGACATTCTTTAGTTTGTAGTGAAAACAATATTTAATTTATAAGAAAGCAGGAATTAAATTCTGATATGCTTCTTTCCAAATAAGTGATCTCCTGTTGCCTGTAACTTCCGCTATATAAGAGTGATGAACTCTCCAGGCAGTTATTCACTGAACTAAATAAACTCCTAGTTATAAATTTAAACATGGCTAAGCATTTAAATCAAAATAAACATATTTAATTTTTCAGTGTATGGTTGCACAATAGATATTAAACAGTTAACTAGCTACAATATTGGTCTTCTAATAAATAGGTTTTGTGTTCAAATCCACTGAAGGAGTACATCTACGATATATCTGGCACGGGGTAATATTTTTACCTGAAGATTTTTATCTGCATCAGACTAAGATATTTTTAGAACTGCCTTTCACATTTGTAGTCATTTTTCATCAGTTATCTAATCCTATCTATGTACATGTGCATATCTTTTATCTTTCACTCGTTTCAGTCATTAGGCAGCAGCCATGCTGGGGCACTGCCTTGAAGAATTTTTAGTCAAATGACTCCAGAACTTAATCTTTTTGCCAACCTGCTAAGTTATGGGAACATAAACACACCAACATTGGTTGTAAAGTAGTGGTTAGGGACAAACACAGACACAAAGACACACACTAAGACATATATATATATATATATATATATGAATATATATATACATATATATATATACATATATATATATATATATATATATATATATATATATATATATATATATATATATATATATATATATATATATGTTCGAAATTATAAGGACACAGATTGTGTCGTGTACCAGCTGGAGGGGATGTCTCCTGGAGCTAAATTACAGCAACATTCATCCTAAACCAGGACTGCCATGTTATGTTGGCAAACAATCTTTACTACAAAGCACTGTTGTGAATATCTTACGCTGTGAGATTTAAAAATAGTAATTTTCCAAATCAGCTCCCATTGAGAAAACCTATATAACAAAAGCATGCCAGGCATGACCTCTCTGTCTCTTATTTATTCTTGTATGTTGAATGACCGTATATATACAGAGGCTCCCTTGCTTGCTCACAGTTGAGAAGGGGTTCATTGCTGGGGTACCCAGTTGAGTTGTAAAATCTCCACTAATGACATATTGATACACAAATTAAATGATGTTACAACAGCCAATGTATATGTGCTGCCACCTTGTTGTATACAGTTGCACTAGAGCCAACAAGAGGATTAACTATCAATATGGACCACTCATTTAAACTAATAATGCTATGATGGAGAGAGAGAGAGAGAGAGAGAGAGAAGTGGGTGATCATCATTCACTACTGTAGTGATGATGTAATGATGTGTGTTATTGTTGCGGCTGGTTGTGCATACAGAGCTGAGATTTAATCCTCCTCTGGAGAAAGGAACCGCTGAGATGCAAAAATTTGTCACACCAGTCACAATAATAAAGAGAAGAGAATTAAATGAATTATTGAAACAAGAACAACAACAGGCTAAATTCTGGGGAAACAGTAAAGAATTGTATTTTTTTTTTCTATGTTCCAAGATTGCATTTCTTTGCAGTATAAAAGCATCAATATCTGACACTAATATTGAAGATTATTTGAATTGCAGAGTTAATGCTAGGGTTCTGGAAATATGTGTGATTGCTATAAATATAATATTGTAATAAATTTGTGTCATGTATTTTGGGAAGTCACATGTT
>NC_142939.1:47078276-47155776 GCF_046866305.1 Octopus bimaculoides
TGTCTATCTCTACTATACATATTACCTGTTTTTCAACCCTTTCCACATGCCACATAACCTCCTTTTCAATGCTTTACCCCCCCCCCCCCTTTATTATCTTTCTATCTCTTCTATAGACCATATTGCATATCTTTCTACCCCTCTGTACCAAGTCTCCAGTTTTTCAGCCTCCGAAGACAGAATGAAAACTACTTGCATTAAAGACCACCACACTAACTAATAATGGTCAATCCTTTCTACAGGCTTTCACTGATACTTATGGATTAGAAAACCCCATGAATTAAAGTTTATTACTCACCCTCTCTTTATATTGAAGAGAATGTGGTGACAGCGACATAGATCTGTTAGAAACTGCAGATCAGAATGTTCTGGACCACGCTACTACAATCATTAACCTCTTCACAAACATCATAACTAAAATCTTAAACTCTGCATTCAGAGGAGATACAGGCCATAAATTGTTGATAATGTCTCTCTTGTTGGCAGCCTTCCTCAGCAGTGCTACCGAACAAAGCTAGTAAATACTTTTACTTGGTTGCCAGTTGTAGCAGATGTCTGCCCAGAGAATGGCGAACCATTCTGGCATGTATCCATAAATCTGTTAGAATAGAATATCCAAAGCAGATGAATTGCTGCTTTCACAACCACTGGTTTCTGACTATGTCTGAGTTAGTTTTAGGTTTTTCACAACAATCCACCCTTTCGGCCACAAGCTGTAACAGACTTTTGACATAGGCTCCGAACTTCATCACTATATGGTTCATCATGAGCTGGTAGTCAAATTAGTGCTAGAAAATCACACACACACACAAACTCAGAATTAAGTAACTTCCTCTAAGTCCTAGTCGTAGTTTTGTTATGATGTACATCTGCCAACTGAATCCACCAAGCATCTTTTCTTGTTCTTGTGTCTAAGACAGAGAAATGTGGTTCTCCACTACCTTTCTTTCTTCTACACTTCTCCAACTTTTCAGAATAAAGAGCTCACAAGTGGCTCTTGTGACCATAGGTATAACACCTTGGTTTTCAGCTTCGTATCATTAGTGTTGTGCTCTTTGTGTCAACATGGCAAAACTTTTTGTGGTCCTCCTATCTATCTAGAGCTTCAATTATCAAGAGCTTTAATTATGAACATACTCTACCCTGGCAACAATGACGATGATGACTCTCCTGTTATGCCTACTAACTGCTAAACTGACTGAATCATCAAAAGTTAACTGTCTAAACTTCGGACAGATTGCAGTTTTGATGCAATGGTCTTTCGTGTTTTGTACATTACACTATTGACTCAACCATATCATATGTGTGTGTGGGCATGAAACTGTGTGCATTTTGGTCCTTTAGTTCAATTAGACTAATATAGCCAGGCTATACAAGACAGCACCATAATGTGTTTGTTTACACACACACACACACACAAATATACATATGCAAACAGCTGTGTCTGTATACATATACTCAATCACGTGTATATTACATACATAAAGACTAAAATTCTAACCTCACTGACTGGCAATATATTAAATTATCTGTAAATATAGCTTTATATTAGGTTTAATAATGGAGGAGTTGTGCTTTAATATTTCACATCAAAACTTCAGATTAATTAACTTAAAACACCAGAAAGTCCTTAGTTGAGGTCAACTTGGTTCTGTTTCCCTTGTGACCTGCTGAAAACTAGTGAAGGTTTGAGATAATCTAATACAGAAAGAGCAATGGTTGTTCCCAACTTTCATTTAAGTCACATTTGTTCATATTACGATAATTTAATTTTTTAACATTTGGTGTCTGTAAAACTAGAGAGGAAATTTGGCGCTTGAGTGAAGAATGAACAGTAAATTTTATAAATGTTTGTTGTTATGTGGCATCAAGGTTTTATTTGATCTCTAAGTTACATACATACAGCCACACATACACACATAATCACACACACACACACACATGGTGATGATGATGGTGGTGGTGGTGGTGGTGGTGGTGATGGTGATGATGGTGGTGATGGTGGTGGTAATGATGGTAATGATGGAGATGATGATGGTGATGATGGTGACGATGATGACGATGATGATGATGGTGTTGATGATTTGTATCATGAGTTCAAATCCAGCCAAAGGCATTCTTGCTTCTCATTATTTTGAGTATTGTTAAATTGAAGTTCCTGCAAGGAAGGTTGACCTTTCCCCACTATAACCTCCCCCCCACACACACACACCCAAAAGGCCATGGCATTGTACATAAGAAATCACTATTTCAAGTAGTTTCAAGAATTCTTGCTTCTGTCCAACAACAATGACCCTTAAAAATCAATGGTGAGATCTTAATCTCGGTCCTCAGCCTTAATACAGCTTATATCATTTTGTTTCAAACATGAACCCATTGAGCACAATAAGGACACCCAATATTTCCAGCAAATACTTTTATAGTTGAGCTATTAAATGATTGCTTAATCCCTCTTTATCCTACCTAATACCATTCGGGATTTCCACTAAAATGGAACATTCTTCTCCAATGAAGGTATTACTCGACAACTTACAACCTACAACAATAGTTGAATGTGTCAGTTATCACTATCATTATTATTATTATTATCATTATCATTATCATTATCATTATTATTATTATTATTATTATTATCTCCATTTCTGTTTCTTGGTCTGTTTCTTCATAATCCAAACCAACCTCCTATTATATTAAATTTCTCTCTTTGTTTACCATTTATTTTCTGCTTTCCTGATGTTTCCATTCTATTCCCTACTTTGTAAAACCATTCTTCTTGTCATCATAAACAACAGATATTCAAAGTGAGTTCTCCATTTTATCTGTATTCAATAGGAATGAATCAACTGTCGTAGTATTTAAAGTACTTTTCTATGTTAAATTATTTGCTGTTTTCAGCTAGAGAAAACATACAGAAAGAACAAAATATATCTACAAAAGAACACAACAACAGAAATCCCAAGAAACAATTTGCTATCTCTCTTGAGAAAGAGAGAGAGAGAGAGAGAAAGAGCAAGAAAGAGAGAGAGAAAGAGATCTGAAGAGAGGATAACAACATCTTATTGAATCTGGGAAATTTAAAACATGTTGCAAACTATTTGTTAACAGATTAGCAAATGAGAATGAATTTTGTTGCTAAAATCCACAAAGTACTGAATATTTTCTATATAGATAAGTATGCATGGGTGGGTGGGTCTCTCTCTCTCCCCCCCCCCATATATATATATATATATATATATATATATATATATATATATATATATATATATATATATATATATAGACACCTACATACACACAAACACTCACTCACTCATATATACATAAACGTTAACACAGAGTGAATTTTATAAATAAATATGTATGCCTAGATTCTCTTTTTTCAACTTAGTTTTTCTTAAGGAATGACAGAATACAGTTGGCAATACTTTGCTATCAATAGACATCTAACAAAATAATGTTCAAATAAAGGAGCATTTTATTAAAACACACATACACACATGCACACGTGCACATGTGTGTGTGGGCATGTATAAATATGTTGCAATACATGTACACATATGTATGTGATAAATTTTCTTTTACTATCTCCTTACCTGCAGGATGCAATTTAGATAAGTAACTTTGCTTCCATAAATATATTTATAAACATACATATATATATATATATATATATATATATATATATATATATATATATATATATATATATATATATATATACATATATACAATTATACATCCATACACGTACATATACATACATGAGCACTGGGGTCAATGGAATTGACTTAGCTGCTCCTCTGAACTTACTAGCCTTGAGCCAAAATTTAAAATCGTTATTATTATTATTATTATTATTATTATTATTATTATTATTATTATTATTATTATTATTATTGCCAGTGACATTTAAAAGGCACCTGTGACAGTGACACTTAACAGGCACCTGTGATGAGTGACATGTAAAAGGCATGATTTCATTTAAATAAAACCCTTCATTCAATAGCACCTTGTACAAACTCTATGCTTGGAATGACCAAAATTAAATACTATTAGATTTTATTCACAAGGTATTGGAATCTTATATGTATACCATTCTGCGTAAATAATGGATCTACAATTGCAATATCCCTGCATATTTCACATCTATTTTCATTCTTCCACTCCACTCTCTATTTCGTATCTTATCTAAATTAACTGTTGCTTAACAATTTTCTCACACTGTCTCCAATGAAGAGATATAATAAATATCCTGGAAACAGATGTAAGACCTTCTATTTATAAATGTTCTAAAATCTTCACAGCCTAGGTTTATAATCTCATTCTGAAAAAAAAAAATTTTTATTTATACACATGCTGATATATAGCCTATGTTGGACTCCTCATAAGCACAATCACCGAACCTGGAGCTTAACCATGGTCTGTTCATAGCACTTACTCAGCATTACCTGAAACCTTTGGGTCTTACTGACACCATTACCTCTCATAACCTATATATATATATATATGTGTGAGTGTGTATATATATATATATATATATATATATATGAATTAAACTGAACTAGTTTCAGCTCATGAGCTATCATTTGGTGTTGCTATGTATATATATGTGTGTGTGTGTGTGTGTGTGTGTGTGTGTGTGTGTGTGTGTGTGTGTGTGTGTGTGTGTGTGTGTGTGTGTGTGTGTGTTAATCAGCAGAAGTTACAGTATGACTTAAAACTAAGAATCTTGTACATAGGTACCAATGCACAAAAATCTCAGCCCTTAAGTCACTGTAACTTCTGATGAGGTGTGTGTGTGTGTATACACACACACATTAGCTTTACCAGATTCAATTGAAATTATGCCATTTATTTATTTTTTTCATTTTTGTATATTTGTTCCTAGATGTGTCGCTATGTTATTGACAGCAATTTAGTAAAAGATAAACATCAAGTAATTTGCATATAAATTGTAAAACTACTCTTGTTTATATACTGCCCACCTGAATAACTTTGCTGTCTGAAGCCTATCAAAACATGAAAGCTTGTGTGAATGGAAAATTATGGTTAATGTTTGTCAATAGAAAATAATCACGTAATTATGTGACATTGATTATAATTATTGAAGAATCTATTCTGTGTAATATTTACATGTACAGTTTAGAAAACTATAGCTGGCAGGAGATAATAAATTGAACGCTCAATGTTAATATAATATATATATTGTGTGTGAATCTTTTATATAATTAGTTCAGAATTGTGTTTAGATTTTGTTGGCAACTAAATTAAATTGAATGAATGTTGAGAAAATCAAATGCCATAATTACTTCTGCATAGTACAGTATCAGAAATAGAGAGATTGGTTTATAGTCATTAAACTTCTATATAGTACAGTATCAGAAATAGACGGATAGGCCCATAGCCATTAGATTTCTATATATACTGTATCAGAAATATAGAGATACACTTAAGTCCATTAACTTCTATAGAGTATAGTTTCAGAAATGCCCATACAGACTAATAGCCATTAAAGTTTTGTATTGTGCAGTATCACAAATGCTAAGACTGATGCATAGCCATTAAACACCTTTCTTACTACAGTATCAGATATTGAAATGCAGATCAACAGCCATTAAATTTCAGTTTGGCTGTGAGGTACTTCGATGTCAGTTCAGAATGTGTTTATTGAGAAATGTAGGAATCCTCTTGTTGGAGAAACAATTCCTCTCCTAGTCATGATGATTGATTGACTCTTGGGGGGACAGTGATGCAAACATGAACCAAGAGAGCCTACATCTTATGTTTACAGCTCATATTATGCGTGCTATGAGAATCTTGAGGATGAATACATGGCTGAAAAGGACAGAGACATGATAGACTGCCAATGCCAAGTTGGACACCAATCAGAGGTAAATGAACTTCATGCGAAATCTGATAGCCTTTTAGTGTCACTGGAAATGATATTGCTGGTGATTTTCTCACACAAATGAATGGTGGCATTCTTCCTTACCAGATGGTCTTATTTGGCTTCCAGGTACTCTTGGATGGTTTTTGGGTGAACGAGTGAACCAAAAATGTAGGCATCATCCATGCGAGTCAGCCAAATTTTGTTCAAGACAGATCATAATGCCACATCATCATCATCAAATTGATTACCATTTTAATTCAAATTTATTTCCAACTTGGTTAAGTTTATCTTGAGTCCATGGAACAATAAGCCTAGTGTACGTTAATGAAATTACAGATTGATAAAGATTAATGTGATTGATAGGGATTAAAGCAATTAATAGCAATTAATGAGATTGATCATGGTTTATGAAATTGATGGAGGTTAGTGAGATTGTTTGAGGTTAATGAGATCCATTCATGTTAATGAGGTTAATGATATACCAGATAGCAAGTGTGTTAGAGATTTTGAGAGCACTGAAGCTGATAGAGGTTAATGAAATAGGGGTTAATGTATCAAGGGTTAATGAATTTGATAGAGATTAAAGAGAAAACTCCTTGATATTTCTCTCTATACTTCTCTCCATAACTCTTCATTCAGTTGACACCTCTCACTTGTAACATTAAAAAATAAAAATAAAATACCGTATTTACACACTACCCCTCAAGGGACAAATACTACTGTTAAAAGAATGTCTGGAAGGAGAAAAGAATTTAACAGCTGCTATTACCAAAAGTGTGGAAGAAGGAAATCCAAAAGATCTAGTCTTTAGTGATGTAATAGTTCTAATAATTAAAATAAAATATAGAACAGCTACTTCAACAACCATTCCATTCAAGAACTCAATGTTACCATAAATATCCATTAAGAAACTGTGTCTTTTACAGCTCACCTCAATCCAATTCTAAGCAGCACCAATATTCTTCCATATATCTACCATTTCTTTCTCACTAGACCATTTCTGAAACTGAAGGATTAAATATTCTTCTCTAAAACCATATCCCATTGGAATGCAACACTTTCTCTTGTGTTCTTCAGTATTCCAATAATCTTGCAAAGCAAAATTTTCTATGTAACAAGCACAACATTCCTGCCACCATTTCAATCCAATTTTCTGCTCCATATTGAATTCCTCAGGCGATAGCAGTAGACGGTATTCCCTTGTTGTGCACACACACACACACACACTCACACACACACACACACATACACACACACATCTGTAATTTGTATGTGAATGTGAGTGCACATTTACAGGGTATATACATATGTTCACAATTATGTGTGTGTATGTATGTGTGTATATATGTGTGTGTATATATATATGTATGTGTGTGTGTTTATGTGTAACTGTATGTGTAAGATTGCATATACATTATTACATTACTTATGTATATGTGTTTTTCTATATGTATATATGCATGCATGTATATAATGTATACATAAATACATGCACGCATATACACACAAATACATATATAAAGATATACATATATATGTATGTATATATATATATATATATAGACATGCGTACACACACACACACACACATGTCTATACACACATACATATATATAAATGCATACACTACACACACAGGGGAACAACACTTAGTACAGACACTTGTATAGTTATGCATGCTTTTTAATTTTATCTATGTAGACATTTTACGAATGAGTGCATATGCATAACTGCACATTTGTATATATTATATGTATGTGTATGTGTGTGTTAGTGTATGTGTATACACACACACATAAGTATATGTATGTATTTATATGCACAAATGCACATACACGCAGAAATGCCTACATACTTGTATGAATATATCGATTAAACTGACATCATTAAATCACTTTCTCTCAATCTTTTCCAAATTCCTCACTTTCTCAGAACGGTAATTAAATCCAAAGACAGGAATTCTTTGTAGAATTAAAACCAGCAAGGAATAGTGCAAATCAAATCCCATGAAAAGGCTTACACATAGCCTCGAGTAGAAGTTAATGAAATTAATTGAATACACAGAGAGGTGTCTGTGTGTCTTTGGTACTGTTTATGGCTTCCAGTTGGTTACTTTAAAGAAGAAACGTTGTTACTTTCCATTTCTTTGGTAACATCAGTTTTATGGTGCAACATTTGCTAACGATCTTAACATTACAGCACTTAGTCTTTAACAGTTGACCTACTAGTCTAATCTTTAGCTAATTAGCTCACTACTACTACTACTACTACTACTACTACTACTACTACTACTACTACTACTACTACAGTATTTGCCATCTAAGGTTTATAATAATGGCGATGATGATAATAATCATAATAATGTTTTCAAATTGTGGCACAAAACCTGCAATTTTCAGAGGTCGCTGTTAGTCAGTTATGTCAACTCCAGCACTTGGCTGGTATGTCCAACCCAGTGACAGTTCTGCCTTTTCACCGCCTTATTAAAATTAGCAACAACAATGGTTTCTGATTTAGGCACAAGGCCTGTAATTTCACAGGAAGAGGTTTGGTCAATGACAGCTACCTCAGTACTTTACTGGTACTTTATTTCATCGACCCTGTACTGGTGAAAGACAATCTTGATCTCAGCAGGATTTGAACTCAGAATGTAAAAACTGGAATGAATGTCACAAAGTATTTTTTCCTGTTGTTCTAATAATTCTGCTTGTTCACCGCCTTGTAATAAGATGGCTGCTTTAGGCAAAAAGCCAGCAATATTAAAAGATGAGGAGTAGTCTTGGCACCATCAACCCCTGTTGTTGTCTCATGCTTTATTTTACTTACTCTGAAAGAATAAAAGGCAAATTTGTCCTCAGTAAGATTTCAAATTCACTGATTGTGGCTGAAAGTCACAAACTAGGTATTTGTATAGCAATTAAATCAACCACAAGACTTGACCTCTAGCTGCTAAATTGATCTCAGAAAAAGAAAGTTAAAGTTAACCTCGAGATGGGTTTGATCTCAGAACTAATACAGATATCATATAATTTCAGTTAGACCATACCAGTTAATCAGTTAATGATAATAATATAAAAAATCAAGCATTTGGGGCTACTGCATAGTTTGTGCTATTGAGCCAAGTCTTTCAAACGGTAATTATTTTAATAATCCTGCTATTAAATGAGTCAAAGAGAGAAAATGTTCTGCAACCTGACAGAGGTGTGAACCAAATCTTTTAATCACTTTTTAAGACATAGAGGAAACATTAGATGATATTTGTCCTGGATGCAAACTACTTAGCAAAGAGATGGGACGCTTTTGATTGCTGAGCTGCTGGGGCATGCCTCACCTGTAACAGATTTCTTTTCTCGATGCAAATATACAAGTAATAGTTGTATGGCTAAGAGGTTCATTTCACAATCATGTTATCTTCAGGGTCAATTCCACAGAATGGTACCATGAGTATGTGTCTTCCACTATAGTCTTGGATGAAACAAGGTCTTGTGACTGATACTAGGTAAACAGAAACAAAGAAGGAAGTACATGTAGGGAATTTCATTCTTGATCTTGGATTGCCTGCTTTGATGTCATCACTGGGTCACGGGAATCCTTGCTTTAAGTGAGTTCACTTAATTGTAAGATTTTAAGGTGGGTCTCTGGTCTGAGGATAACTTCCATCTTTTCACATCTGACCAACCATCATCGTCATCCTCACTACCATCATCATTACTGTCATCTTTCTTTTCCTCAGAATCCTTCTCTGCTTGCACCATTAAAAAGTAAAAAAAAAAAACACTTCAGAGGAAGAGATAACAACCAACACTAAATATATACTCTTTACTCTTTTACTTGTATCAGTCATTTGACTGCGGCCATGCTGGAGCACCGCCTTTAGTCGAGCAAATCGACCCCAAGACTTATTCTTTGTAAGCCGCTAAGTTACGGGGACGTAAACACACCAGCATCGGTTGTCAGGAGATGTTGGGGGGACAAACAGACACACAAACACACACACACACACACACATATATATATATATATATATATATATATATATATATATATATATATATATATATATATATATCTATATATATACATATATAAGACGGGATTCTTTCAGTTTCTGTGTACCAAATCCACTCACAAGGCTTTGGTCAGCCCGAGGCTATAGTAGAAGACACTCGCCCAAGGTGCCATGCAGTGGGACTGAACCCGGAACCATGTGGTTGGTAAGCAAGCTACTTACCATACAGCCACTCCTGCTCCTATATGTCATAGTTTATTTTAATTACTACAAATTTAACATAAATCATCCATACATCTAACTCTCTTCCCCTCTTCTTGTCTCTCTACTCTTGCACAGTTACAGTATTTCTTCCTCCTCCTAACAGCAGCAATCGAGATGCATTTCACATTGCTACTCCAGCAATCATTATTCTCCATTAGCTTTGGTAGGTCCTCAGTTTCATGTTATGGGTCTCGGCCAACAAACCCAAATAATAGTCAAGGGATATATGTCCTTTATTAGGGTGCCAAAGCTGCCAAAATATAGCATCTGATATTGTCTGTTCTTCACAGCCAAGAAAGAACCTAAAGTATATATTTTTTAATCTACATTGCCTATTTCGATTATTCCACAAATACTCAAATATATTCTTTCCCTGTCATTTTCCTCTTTGGATTATTCCACAAACACATTAAAATATATTAACTGTCATTAAACTCAAAATGCTAAATCAGAGTCAGCGAAAAATTAATTTTTATTCTCTTCCTAGTTCTATCCATTTTTGTTTCTAATTGAAGAACAAATAATTTTTGTTTTGATTTTTTTTTTTTTGTTTTAATATTTAGAATTAAGGAGAGAATGATGTGTTGGTGGGGTGGTGGAGTGGTTGTGGAGAAAAAGTAATTTTATTTGCATTGTTTCTGTTTAGAAATTCTATTTGAAAGTCTCTGTTTCTCTACAATGCAACAATTTAAACAATTTTACCATTGTTTTTAGAGGCTGAGCTAAACTTTTACCCTTTTAAATGAAATTACGTGTTCAGAAAAAAATCATTTTTTTTTGTAGAAATATGAAATCTTGTTGCATTTTGGATTAATGAGAAGCATAATGCAATTATAAATATTAACTGCCCCCCCTCTTCCTAACATAGTTCATCATTTATGCTCTTTGGATAAACAAATATTTGGAAATAACGAAACAAAATAAAGAACAGAATATTTGAAAATATTGGCACCAAGTGAAAAAGAAAAATGTGTTCAAATAGTTATCAACAATAAAGTTTCAATGTTAAAACAGATATTACAATGACAACAGTGCTGTTGTTTTTAAGAGGTTTTTCTGTTAATGGTGGATGACCTACAGACTTTCACATCCGATCATCTTTCATGGCGCCAGCAATCACATCAACACCATTGCCATCAATACCACCACCACCATCACAATCAGTTTCTTTATAGTACAACCTATAGAAGTAGGGTACATCATTTGACAGGCACAAACTGGTGATAAGTTCCATGTATCATGAGTCTGCAATGAAAGCTCAATGCTTTCATCCCTTTCTCCTTATACCCATGACTCCAGCCATTTGTTAATAAGATGGAGTGTGTGTGTGTGAGAGAGAGAGAAAGCGAGAGAGAGTGAGAGAAGGAAATAGATAGATAGAAAAAGTGATTAGGACTTTTGTTTTGTAATGCAGAAATGAGGTATGTCGTAATGATGAACCCACAACATGCTAAGAAGTTTATAATGACTATTTCCCTGCATATTATTCCAAACAAGTATACCAATCAATATCTGGTACTTCCACATGACCATTCCATTGATAGGACAACAGGAAACCAAAAAATGGGCGAAGGTTGTGTGTCATGTCACAGATACTGCACTGTACCCAGGGTTAAAACACTGTACTTTTAGCGGCCAAACACATATAAACGCAAGTATCTATAATAATAATAATAATAATAATAATAATAATAATAGTAATTATAATCACCATCCTACTGGAAATAGGTAATGCTAGCTGGACACCATGATGGTTCTGTCTTTCGTCTCCCTGTCTCTGTCTCTCTCTCTCTTTCTCTCTCTCTCTGGCTGTCAATTCAATATCTGCTGCTTTCTACAATGCTACATGAATTCTGTCAGCCTGCCGTTTGACACCTTCCAGTGAAATTGACAAAATAGTCAAATCAGTCAAAAGTCAGTTCAGTATAACACACATTCAGTTATACCCACAGGCAAAAAGCTCTGAAATCACTAACTCAAACCAGCAAACTAGATACACAGAACCCTACGAAGGTGGATCACCAGTTGATACTAAAAACACAATAAATGATCATGTCTGCAATGAACTGTTAGATGGAATACTAGAACAATAGCTAATACAACTACGTCAACCTTTCCACGAAAGAGCCCCATTTCCCAAAATTACTAATACTAATGAGAACAGAAAATTAATCAAAGAAATTGATCAAGCACTTGGAAACCTAATACAACAACTCTTTCAGAATAGTAGAGAGAATTCCCTCGGAGCAGATTGATCTGCTCATTCACTCAGCTGCTTATGTTGCAGCTCAGAAATGCGGTATTAAAATTTGAGATAGACAATAAAAGTGCCATGTACACAAACAGCCTGCATGGAGGGAAAGAAAAAACCAGCAGTGCACTATCTCTCACAATGGGAGATAGTGCACTGCCGCATCCAGACATTTTTGGATAATACAAGTGAGAACTGGGTGCCATGTAAGACAAGCTGGTCTGAAAAGTAATTAGCAGCCTTTGGCTAAGGCACTCTCCTTCCTTCACATGTCATACACCAACATAGCTAAATACACCATACACAAGGCTACAAATTGGGGTGATTAAAGTCAACTATAACCATCTGTATATAATATACTTGATGCGTACACGTTGCTATAGCATAGCTCAGTTGCTACAGTACTTTTGCTGAGACAACATCGGTTATAGACTTGCTGTACTAGAAACGCAATAAAAACCATCATCGTCATCATCGTCATCATCGTTTAACGTCCACTTCCATGCTAGCATGGGCTAGACAATTTGACTGAGGATTGGTGAACCGGATGGCTACACCAGGCTCCAATCTCATTTGGCAGAGTTTCTACAATTGGATGCCCTTCCTAACGCCAACCACTCCGAGAGTGTAGTGGGTGCTTTTATGTGCCACTGGCACGAAGGCCAGTCAGGTGGTACTGGCAACGGCCATGCTCAAAATGGTGTATTTTACGTGCCACCTGCACAGGAGCTAGTCCAGTGGCACTGGCAACGATCTTGCTCAAATGTCTTTACATGTGCCATCTGGCACAAGTGCCAGGAAGGTGACGCTGAGCACAGGTGCTATCACGATTTCACTTCTGCTTGCCCCAACAGGTCTTCGCAAGCCGAGTTTAGTGTCCATTGAAGGAGACGTTGGTATGGGTGCCGGTCGTCGAATTTAGTTCGATTTTGATTTCACTTGCCTCAACAGGTCTTCGTAAGCGGAGTTTAGTGTCCAATGAAGGAAGGTACGCATAAGTGGGCTGGCTACACCCCTGGCAGAGATGAAAATTTATTTCAGGAGTGGACAGAGACAACATCAGTTATTTTTTTGCATTTTAGGGCTTTTTAGACAAAACTTTATTGAGGAAAAAATGAATCAAACATTCATTGATGTTGTGAAAAGCTACCCAGCTGTATAAAATTAAAATAGCCACTCAACTGTTAGTTAAATGTATGGATTAAATCGTGGACCATGACATAAAACATCTGAGTTCAGATCCTGCTTAAGTTAAAACTATACCACATTCTTTCCTGAGTCAATGAAATATATACCAGTTATATTCTGGTTACAATAATTTGGTTGATTATCATATACTTCCAAACAATTCTGGTCTGTGGAAATGTAAACGCACAAACAAAAAAAAAAATCAGTATCTGAATACTATCTCATTAAAATAGTTAATAAGCTTTCATTGTCATTCATTATGAGTTTCAAGGGAAGGGATAACCCCCATACTATATTATGGCATTTATAGGCCTTCCCAGAATAATGTTGCTCTCGTTCTGTAATTGGTGGTGGTAGTAGTAAGAGCAGAAACCCTTTGGGTATTCAGATATTAACTGAAACACCTGTGTCTATCTTCCCTAATTTTATATATATATATATATATATATGTATATATATACATATATTTATACATATATACACATATATATACATATATATATATATATATATATATATATATATCATCATCATCATCATCGTTTAACGTCCGCTTTCCATGCTAGCATGGGTTGGACGATTTGACTGAGGACTGGTGAAACCGGATGGCAACACCAGGCTCCAGTCTGATTTGGCAGAGTTTCTACAGCTGGATGCCCTTCCTAACGCCAACCACTCAGAGAGTGTAGTGGGTGCTTTTACGTGTCACCCGCACGAAAACGGCCACGCTCGAAATGGTGTCTTTTATGTGCCACCCGCACAAGCCAGTCCAGGGGCACTGGCAACGATCTCGCTCGAAAATCCTACAGGAGCCAGTCAGGCGGTACTGGCAACGGCCACGCTCAAAATGGTGCATCTCATGTGCCACCCGCACAAGAACCAGTCCAGGGGCACTGGCAACGATCTTACTTGGCTTGCCGGGTCTTCTCACGCACAGCCCATTTCCAAAGGTCTCGGTCCGTAGTCATCGCCTCGGTGAGGCCCAATGTACGAAGGTCTTGCCTCACCACCTCAGCCCAGGTCTTCCTGGGCCTACCTCTTCCACGGGTTCCCTCAACTGTTAGGGTGTGGCACTTTTTCACGCAGCTATCCTCCTCCATTCTCACCACATGTCCATACCAGCGCAATCGTCTCTCTTGCACGCCACAACTGATGCTTCTAATGTTCAGCTTTTCTCTCAAGATACTTACACTCTGACGGGTATTCACATTGACATTACACATCCAACGGAGCATACTGGCTTCATTCCTTGCGAGCTTACGTATGTCCTCAGCAGTTACAGCCCATGTTTCACTGCCATGTAGCATGGTTGTTCGTACGCATGCGTCATATACATATATATATATACATATATGTATATACATATATATATATATATATATATATATATATATATATATATATATATATATATATATATATATATATATATATATATATATATACATATATATATGTATATATGTGCACATATATGTCTGCAGAGAAGTGTAAGTCAACAACCAAACATATGCAAGCACACACACACAGACACACACACACACACACACACACACACACACACACACACACATACACATGCACACACACACACGCACACATGCATGCAACATTATAAGGACTGCATTATAAAATTCATGATTTGCAATTTAAATGTTTCTTAGAGCAAGAATAATGACAACTTAATGACAATTGCTTAAAGATTTATGAGGTTTTTATGCACAGCACTTTGGATAATTTGGTGAAAACTGCTTAGGATATGTATTAACGTCTAGATTAATAACACTTGGTTTCTATGCACACACATACACCTACATGCACCTACATGCATATATATATACACACATACACACCTATATGATAGCTTAATGTAACTGTGTGTATAATTATGTGGTTATAAAATTGTATATGTATACATCCTAGATTAATACCACTTGGTTTTTCTAATATGTCTATGCATATGCGTATGTTTATATATATATGTATGTGTGAGTGTGTGTATGTGTGTTTAGATATATATGTATGGACCCACACACACACATATTTATATATATATATATATATATATATATATATATATATATATATATATATATATATATGTATATATATATGTATGTACATGCATACATACATATATATATGTATATATATATATATATATATATATATATATATATATATATATATATATATGTATGTATGTATGTATGTATGTATGTGTCTATCTTCACGAACATCATTTGACATTCATTTGAATGTATGTTTGTGTAATAGGTATTTGAAATTATTTCGACCTGAGTGTTTATACGGATGTAGATTTCTATGTATAAAGTTGCAGGGTATATATTCTAGCATAAGACAGTTTTGTGTGTGTGTGTGTTTATGCGTTCCATTAGCAGAAGGTCACGGATGTATAAGGGGGTGTATGCAGACAAACTGACAATAGAATCAGCAGATTTAACATCAGAGTTGTGGGTATACATAAGATGATGAATTGAACTGGTTCTATAAATTCACAAAATGAAATTGGTTTCTGTGTGGTGAGTGCCCTCTGTTAGTGAGGAGGTAAGAACTGGATTGAATAGGTTCAAATTGGATTTTACAGGGGGTGGGGGGGAAGATGATGATGATGAAATGATACTTTCGCAGAGAGAAAGAGGAGAGGGCACAGAAAATAGTTGAAAGAATTTAGATATAGAAATATTAATGCATATGTAGGAGTCATTTCACATATATATACATACATTTATGAACATAAATGAGCACATACATACACATACACATTCACAAATATTACAGATAGCTACAGGACCAAGTAGACCATTTACCAAATTAAAAGACAGGTGAGGAGGAAGATGGAGTGTGAAAGGTAAAGATATAGCAAGTAACGGGCTTAAAGATAGGTAAAAGATGGATATGAAAGGAGTCACCAGGTGCAAACTAAATTCATTGAATAGTCTACAAACAATGACTGGAAAGTGAGAGATTTTTTTCAAAAGAGCACTTCATTTCCGCCAGGTAACAACTGAATGATAGATAGCATAGGATTAAATCTTAAGGCCAGGATGGTATAAAAGATACAGTATGGCATCTAAGGAAAAACATATTTGAATGTTCAATCCAGATAAGCGATGGGAACAGAGAGCATCATCAACATTGTTTAACGTCCGCTTTCCAAGCTAGCATGGGTTGGACGATTTGACTGACGACTGGTGAACCAGATGGCTACACCAGGCTCCAATCTGATTTGGCAGAGTTTCTACAGCTGGATGCCCTTCCTGGATTTCAACATAAAACATGTGGAATATTTTGGCCAGATATGGTCGGTTTAAAAGTTAAAAGGTTTATATAGCACTAGAATGAATTTCTGACTGGTTTGGGATGATGAGTTTGGCATACTAGTCGACTGGTTTAGAAGGTGATGATGTATGCACATCTGGTGGTCCAGTGTATGCCTGGGTGAATATATGGGTTAATTCACTGGTTGACTACTTTTGACATTGATGGTGTATGTCTATCTGTTGGTATCAGACAGTTGTTGACAAAAGCAAAATGTCAATATGTGAATCCACATTTGAGTCACTGGATTAGGTAGCAGAAATAAATTTGTATTTCTTACTTTTGTAATCCTATGTAAAGAAGTAGAGCCAATGCTCTGATTTATCTTAGAAGTCTAAGTCTTTGTTATGGCAGAGTTAATGATACAGTGAGAACAATGGCAGATTTGATAGATGTCAGATGTGAAGAAGAACAGTTAAGATAGAATGTATAAGTTTGAGAGTGAGCGTGGGTGTAGTCAGTATTAAGAAAGATGTCAAGGAAGCTGACATAAGAGTCTGAGATAGTGAAATTCCAGTGAAAGGTGGAAACTGTTGATGAAAGAGATAAAATGAGCAAGTAGTTCTCTGGAGAAGTAGATGGCATTGATGCAGTTAACAAAAGTTGGGGCCTTTTTAGGAGAAAAGATCAATGAGAGTGATCAACCATTGACAAATGTCCTAACATATCTGAAAACATACTGAACTACAATCTCATAAATTTCTGGTTCAAATCCATTGTAAATATCTTGTTGTTGGTTATTTAAACATTACACTGTATTCCACATTACCACAAGACTTCTTGATATCAGGAAGAAGTACCACCAGATCCTCTCATAATATTGTCCATAACGGACGTGTTGTTTCCACTGGGTGATTATTTATTATTCCTCCATCGATCCCTTGTTATGGAAAGGTCCATACTCTAACCTCCTTCTCTCTCTTTCACTCCCTCTCTCGCTGCTCATACTTTATATGAAACTTACTGAAATTGCTTAAAATTGTATTGATTCATGAAGGAGTGTTACCAACAATGGACTGGTGTCATATCCATGAGGAGATTTATTTGCTAGCCACTTCACATAAAAAGAAAAAAAATCTAAGATAAAGTGGAGGTGGTGTGAGCTTAGAGATGCTTTTGCATTTAGAATAACAATAGTGTAATCATTTTCATCATGATGATCAATTAAAGATCAAATATAACTAGATGAACAGTCAAACGAAAATAATAAAACAAAAATAAAATGAAGAATAGATGCAAAAAACAACTAAAATAGGAGTTTAAAAAAATGAATTAACGATAAAACAGGAAAACTGTTGTAGCTGTTGATGTAGATGATGATGTTGACGACGACAATGGCGACAACGACGATGATGATGATGATGATGATGATGATGAAGGTAGTCTTGATAAATGATGGTGATGATGATGCTAGTGATATTAATGGTGGTGATGGTGGTGGTGGTGGTGGTGGTGGTGGTGCTATGATGCTGAAGATGATGGCAGTGATGGTGGTAACAGTGAGTGTTAATCATGGAAGCAAATAGCAACAATCGCTGGTGGTGTTGGGTATGGCAGGGGTTAATGGTCGACGGTGATGACAGTAATGCTGAAGGCCATATGATGGTGGGTTGGCAATAATGATGAGTGGTGGTGGAGGTGGTGATGATAATGATGATGATGGTGGAGTAGTGATAAATGTAATGAGGAAATAAAGCTCTTGTGAGCTGCATGGTAACCTTACAAGGGGAAAATGTACTCAGTTTGTTCTGTAAAGGGACTGGCATTCGGTAGGGGATCCAGCTGTAGAAACTATGCCAAAATCAAATGCTGGAGCACAATGTTGTTTGCAAACATGTTGGATTCTATTACATTTTGTCAAACTGCTTGACCCATGCCAGCATGGAAGATGGGCAATAAAAGATGATGATAATGATGGCAGTAGTGTTGGTGGAGAACATGATGATAATGATAATGGAAATGGTGATAATGATGAAGATGAGGTAACAGTAAGATAATGTTGATGTTGTTGATGGTGGTGATGATGATAATTATTGCGAACAAAAAAAAAAGATTAGAAATGAAGCAGGACTGATTTAAGAAATGAACAAGAAAAAAAGATAAAACTTGATGATAAAGATGATGAGGATGATGATGATGGTGGTGATGACGACGACGACGGCGACGACGACGGCGACGACGACGACAAAGACGATGACGTTTATGACAATGATGGTGGTGGTTGTGATGATGATGATGATGATGATAACAAAATTAATAAAAAATCAGTTGAGGACAAATATCAGACAAAGGAAGAGACTGATTCCATTGCTGAATAATTACATGTTATCAAGAAGAAATGACTTTTATCTTGTTTCCTTTGCCAAAAGTCAATGCTATTATAAGGTATGTTTGTAGATGTGTATTTGCCAGTGTGCATGTGTATCCATGTGTGTGTATACATATCATTGTGTGTGTGTGCATGTGCGTACATGTGTGTGTGTGTGTGTGTGTGTATCAGTGGTTATGTATGTTTTCTTTATCGAGTGAAACCAGACTTGGTGGAGATGTAAAAACCATAAATTCCACCTTGCATCCCTTCCACTCAAAGTTCTTTTAAAGAACCAGTGCTAAGTTCTGATTTCATAGAATAAAGCACATGAAGAATAGATCTGCTCCTGGATAGGATAACAACTTTACCACTCGTAACATTCACAGATAATCTGTTGGTGGTACCTATTGACAACTAGATAAATTGAAGCACTTTGTTATAATTATCCTAATGTATTTCTATGTTGGCTCTTTGTCTAACCACATTAAAATGGGCTCTGTCCCAAAGACATAACCAAGTGCCTGCAATGGATTTGAACTCGCAACTTATGATGATGCTATATATAGTACCTCATTCACCACAGAGCCACTTTAGCCCTACTATTGAGCAGTAATACTAAGAATTCATTTACTTTATTGTCTTTTATTTTCATGTTGAAATAACATTTCTTTGTTAGACTTAAGTCTTTCAGATTTTATTTAAACTGATTAAGTTTAAAATTTTTTTGTTTTTTACTTTCGTTTCCTTTTAATCCTTTGAAAATATATTTCTAAAAATTGAATTTTAGAATATCAGTGTGGGTGTATGTATGTCTGTGTGTATGTGTGTTTGCATGTGTGTTTGCATGTGTGAGCATGTGTGTGTGTAATCTTTGACGTCCAAACAAACATGACAGACCAGTAAAAGTAAATTAACTCCTCTGTTTTGACGTAATTACTAATATTATACATGAAAGTTTACATAATACACTGACCCTTAATAGCATCATCACCTCCAGGACCCTCGTTACAAAATCTGTAAGAGCAACAGGTAACTCAGCAGGTAGAAAGTATTAGACAGAAGTTGTTGATCTTCAGAGACCAGAAGTCTTTATTTTGTTACCAGATCTGATTTGTGTTTACTGGCAAAGAGAAACAGAAGTCTGTTACTGTCTCAGACCACTTAGCTTAATAGTGGTTTAGCAAGCTCCATTCTAAAGGCATTATGAGCCAATCACTGAAAACGATGTGTTTTATCTTGTAATGTTACAATGCATTTGTAGGTTTGAATTCAATCACAATCAACTCCTGAATTGATGAAAATGTAGAGATGTAATGTCATTTCCCAAAATTTTCTGTAAAATGGCTGCAACATTTTAGAGTTAAATAAATGGTAGAGGACAGATTGGATGATATAATCCAAGATATACTATTTCTTGAAAAAACATCATAGATGGACTGATAATATGTGGAAGCTATTTGATCCTAACTCATCTGAATTAGGGCAGACCAAGGGCTATAACAATAACAATTTCATAGGTGCAGGAGTGGCTGTGTGGTAATTAGCTTGCTTACCAACCACATGGTTCTGGGTTCATTCCCACTGCGTAGCACCTTGGGCGAGTGTCTTCTACTATAGCCTCGAGCCGACCAAAGCCTTCTGAGTGGATTTGGTAGACGGAAACTGAAAGAAGCCTGCCATATGTATGTATATATATGTATGTGTGTGTGTATTTGTGTGTCTGTGTTTGTTCCCCCACCATCGCTTGACAACCGATGCTGGTGTGTTTTATGTCCCCGTAACTTAGCGGTTCGGCAAAACAGACTGATAGAATAAGTACTAGGCTTACAAAGAATAAGTCTTCGGGTCATTTTGTGCGACTAAAGGCGGTGCTCCAGCATGGCCACAGTCAAATGACTGAAACAAGTAAAAGAGTAAAAGAGTATATATATCATTTCAGCTAAAAGCTGGGAAGCGAAACATAAATTCCTCATATATTTCAGAGAATGGTTAATGATAGAAACTATGCTATGTTGTGATTATTGGTCTTCTATACCAAATATGCTACCATCATTTTTCCTCACCTAGTCCAACATTCTACACCGTAAACACTAGTTTAAGTATCATCACTATGGATATAACATATAGTACTCAGGAAAAATATAAATTGCCATATTATAATATTACTTCCCTTTTCTGGATTTCATTTTTTTTACTAATTTTACCCCTAAAATTTAGATTAAATATTTTTAATGATGATGTGACAAAATGTGATTTGGAAGCTGGGGAGATGTAAGATGTAAGAGGATGTGAGCTGTGGAGCAGGGGGGGATGTATGCAACAAAATGAGAATTTGGGGATTCAGTTTTCATATGACACAATGAAATTTACAGACTGGATTGCATTGTACAAGAAAGGATTATGGACAGCAATGCATGCTAGAAGTTGATTTATTTTCTTTTTTTTCTTTCTTTTTTGTTTTTTGTTCAAATGATGTCAGTCTATGGAAGTAAACCAGATTCATCTACTAATAAGTATGTTCCTCTTACTGTAAGGCCTTTGTTTACTTATTTAAAACTCGTCAATGTCTACTCTTTATTCTCCAGGGTTTATAATATTTAGGTCTATAATATATCGAATTAACTCAGGTTACTGAATATCTGGATAAGGTTTCCCTTCAATCAATAAGCAGTATACATTTTACTGTGTATCTCTGCGTGCATACACATGTGTATGTATATGTGTGAGAATGTGTGTGCGTGTGGATATGTACGTTTATGGCTGTAAGTGTATATGGCACCAGAGATTCTGTAAGAAATATAAAAATGCTATCAGTCAAATGTGCTGGATTGCAAATGGTGGTGGTGGTGGTGGTGTTGTTGTTGTTGTTGGTGGTGGTGGTGGTGATGATGATGATGATGATGATGTTGGTAAGAAAAATATATTTAACCTTGTTAGGATATGTTTCTAATTTACTGAGAATTACAGACTTCGTGCTCACCTGAATTTCTGATACACTGGGAATTGACAAGACCCTTGTCAAACTGAAACTAGATCAGCCAATCAGAAGAAAGATAGGTAGTTAGTGCAGTATTATTCTATTTACAGATGTCTGTGCACTGGTGAGGGGGCACTTCTTATGTAGTAGTTTTGGGTATTTCCTCAAATTCTTTCTCCGTGAAGCTCACCAAATACACTTTCAGTGAGAAAAGAAAAGGATACAGAATTTTCTTACAATTGATGAGATACTACAAGTTTTGAAATGATTCTAATGATGATCGATGAGAATACAATCAACCATATCCAGACGATGACTTGAAATGAGTTGAAGAGGAAATATGTCAACTGGAAAGTGACAAATATGTATCACAAAGTGGCATGCATCACAATCCCATGATGGTCATAGGAAAACATTCACAGATTAACAATTCCAGATAACTTTCAGTTTTCAGATGCTTCTGTTTATTAGACTTCAGTTATCGCTGAGAAATTTATATAGCCAGTGTGGGGAGCTCAGATACAGACAGTCATTATCTCTCTATGCCCAGGCCAATAATATTAAAAACCAAACAAAAAATGCCACTTACACATAACGTCTCACAATCACAGTTTAAAAAAAATTTAATTAAAAATCCAAGATCCTTGGTAATTTCCATAGGAACTGGATCTGTTAAGTCACAGTGTGAGAATGCAACTTCATAGTAATGTGACTTACCCAAGGACTTGGTGAAATTATTAGAAACTGGTTTGAAATTGAAATCTTAATGTGACTGAATGACTCTCATGACATCATGTAAAAAAATGTTTAATTACTTTTCATACAATTACTCCAGAAAAATTCTAACATTCTTCAAATTTTATGTTTTTATCACACCATCTCCATACCATCCCACTCAAGCTTTTATTTCTCTGTAGACATGCATTAATATTTAAAAGGTGATGTTTGAAACAAGAATTAGAATATAATTCTGGTAGATTTTCCTTGTAAATCCCTAATTGAATAACTTCAGTGAGAAAGAAAAAAATACAATAAAGAACAGAAAATATAAGCACAAAAGGTATAAAAAAGAAAAAAAAATTGGCTAAAAGCATTTATTTTCTTGTCAACCAAAACATTTTAGCCATCAAGACATCGGAAGAAAGTAAGCTAAATTCTAATGTGCCACAATAATCCATGTAGTAAACAAGTCTTGGAGAAAGTAAAAAGAAAATATCGAATACTTTAATCTTATAATCTTCAATGAGACTTTCAGAAGAAATTCAAAAAGTAATTTAAAGAACACAATAGCAATCATATAACAAAGATATTAAACAACAACAAAAACAATCATTATTACTACTTTTATTATTATTATTATTACAACTACTACTACTACTATTACTTACTGCTAATACTACTACTGATTATTATTATTATTATTATTATTATGATGATGATGATGATGATGGAAACAAATTTAAAAACAAAGTTATGTTTTTACTTTGCATCTCAAAGTAAAATATTTCTAAGTTGATTAGAAGAACTCGGTAAAGTAATCTTTGAAAACTCTTTGAATGATGGAGGTAGGTTTTATGAGTCAAAATTTCCTAAGTAACTGCATAGAAGTTCAAGTAAAGACTGCAATATATTATTATGGATATATATATATATATATATATATATATATATATATATATATATATACACACACATACATACATATGTGCAAACATACATATGTGCATACATACATATGCATATATACACACAAGCACACATATATATATAAACATATATGCACTCTATATATACTTTATACATATATATTTATACACACATATAAAGAGAAGTAGAAGAAAAGATTAATGACTGGTTTAAGGGGCTTATTGGCTGATATTGCATAAGAGAATGGTATGATAGGAGAGAAAAGATCGAGAGAGAGGCATACAGACCGAAAGATAATCATTAAAAATACTAGCATCAATTTCTGTACATTGGTGTCTTTAGAGCTTGTCAATTCCGAATCAGTATGTCTTTGATCTAGTTGGGCTGGTAGCTTAGCTGAGTGGTTAAGTTATAAAATCATTATTAATATTGTACTAATTACTGCATGTGCACATATATGTATGTATATCTATATCTATACAAATATATATACATATATATGCATGCTTACATAATATATGCTTACATATATATATATATATATATATATCGTCGTGGTCGTCGTCGTCGTTTAACGTCCGCTTTCCATGCTAGCATGGGTTGGACGATTTGACTGAGGACTGGTGAAACCAGATGGCTACAGCAGGCTCCAATCTGATTTGGCAGAGTTTCTACAGCTGGATGCCCTTCCTAACGCCAACCATTCAGAGAGTGTAGTGGGTGCTTTTACGTGTCACCCGCACGAAGGCCAGTCAGGCGGTACTGGCAACGGCCACGCTCAAAATGGTGCATTTCATGTGCCACCCGCACACAAAAAAAAAAAAGATTTCATGTGTCGCCCGCACATGAGCCAGTCCAGGGGCACTGGCAACGGTCTCGCTCGAAAACTTTCTTGTGTCACCCGCACAAGAGCCAGTCCAGGGGCACTGGCAACGATCTCGCTCGAAAATCCTACAACGGCCCCGCACAAGAGCCAGTCCAGTGGCACTGGCAACGGTCTCGCTTGAAAAATCTCTTGTGTCACCCGCACAAGAGCCAGTGCAGTGGCACTGGCAACGGTCTCGCTCGAAAAATCTCTTGTGTCACCCGCACAAGAGCCAGTCCAGGGACACTGGCAACGATCTCACTCGAAAGATTTCATGCGTCGCCCGCACATGAGCGAGTCCAGGGGATCCAGCAACGATCTCGCTCGAAAATCCTACGACGGCCCCGCACAAGAGCCAGTCCAGTGGCACTGGCAACGGTCTCACTCGAAAAATTTCTTGCATCACCCGCACAAGAACCAGTCCAGGGGCACTGGCAACGATCTCACTTGAAAGATTTCATGCGTCGCCCACACATGAGCCAGTCTAGTGGCACCGGCAACGATCTCGGTCGAAAGATTTCATGTGTCGCCCGCACATGAGCCAGTCCAGGGGAACCAGCAACGATCTCGCTCGAAAATCCTACAACGGCCCCGCACAAGAGCCAGTCCAGGGGCACTGGCAACGGTCTCGCTCGAAAGATTCTTGTGTCACCCGCACAAGAGCCAGTCCAGGGGCACTGGCAACGATCTCACTGGAAAGATTTCATTGTCGCCCGCACATGAGCCAGTCCAGGGGAACCAGCAACGATCTCGCTCGAAAATTCTACAACGGCCATGCACAAGAGCCAGTCCAGGGGCACTGGCAATGGTCTCGCTCGAAAAATTTTTCATGTGTCACCCGCACAAGAGCCAGTCCAGGGGGCACTGGCAACGGCCACGCCCAAAATGGTGCATTTCATTTCATGTATCACCGGCACATGAGCCAGTCCAGGGGCACCGGCAACGATCCCACTCGAAGGTCCATATACATGCTGCGGGCACAGGTGCCATCACGATTTCGATTTCGCTTGCCCCAATAAGTCTTCGCAAGCTGAGTTTTGTGTCCAATGAAGGAGACGGCGTTGGCATGGGTGCCAGTCGTCGAATTTAACTCGATTTCGATTTCACTTGCCTCAACAGGTCTTCGCAAGTGGGGTTTAGTTTCCAGTTTAACTCGATTTCGATTTCACTTGCTTCCACAGGTCTTCGCAAGTGGAGTTTAGTGTCCAACTTAACTCGAATTTCTATTTCACTTGCCTCCACATGTCTTCGCAAGTGGAGTTTAGTGTCCAATGAAGGAAGGTACGCGTAAGTGGACTGGCTGAGGCCATAGATTTACGTCTCACTTGGCTTGCCGGGTCTTCTCACGCACAGCATATTTCCAAAGGTCTCGGTCAGAAGTCATCGCCTCGGTGAGGCCCAATGTACGAAGGTCGTGCCTCACCACCCCATCCCAGGTCTTCCTGGGCCTACCTCTTCCACAGGTTCCTAAACTGCTAGGGTGTGGCACTTTTTCACACAGCTATCCTCATCCATTCTCGCTACATGACTATACCACGCGCAATCGTCTCTCTTGCACACCATAACTGATGCTTCGTAAGTTCAACTTTTCTCTCAAGGTACTGATACTCTGTCTAGTATGCACACTGACATTACACATCCATCGGAGCATACTGGCTTCATTCCTTGCGAGCCTACGCATGTCCTCAGCAGTCACGGCCCATGTTTCACTGCCATGAAGCATGGATGTTCGTACACATGCGTCATACAATCTGCCTTTTACTCTGAGAGAGAGACCCTTTGTCGCCAGCAGAGGTAAGAGCGCTCTGAACTTTGCCCAGGCTATTCTAATTCTAGCAGCTATGCTTTCAGCGCACCCACCTCCACTGCTAATTTGGTCACCTAGATAGCGGAAGCTATCAACCACTTCTAGTTTTTTTTTCCCTGGAATGTGGCAGAAGTTGTTTTCTGCACATTCACAGTATTTATAGCTCCAGAACATCTGCTGCATACAAAAACTAACTTCCTAGTTAACCTTCCTTTGATATTGCTGCACCTCTTATGTGTCCATAGCTTGCACTGGGTGCATCTTATAGAGTTACTACCCACTCCTTTTCTACAGATCGAGCAGGGCCATCTACCCGAAGGGGTTTGTGTTTTGTCTGCCTTCCTACTTATGAGGACTTTGGTTTTAGCTAGGTTGACTCTAAGGCCCTTCGATTCTAGTCCTTGCTTCCACACCTGAAACTTCTCCCAGGGGCATCCTGTCTTGAATTCCTCTGTTATAGCCTGGAGGACTATGATAAATAGGAGGGGGGTGAGGACAGAACCTTGGTGGACCCCTACCTCCACCCGGAATTCTTCATTGTACTGATTACCACCCCTCACCTTACTGACAGCGTTTCTGTACATGGCTCACACAGCTCTCACTAACCATTCTTCTATCCCTAGTTTCCTCATTGACCACCAGATGAGAGATCGGGGGACCCTGTCAAAGGCTTTCTCCATATCAACGAAAGCCAGGAACAGAGGTTTATCCTTGGCTAGGTATTTCTCCTGAAGCTGTCTTACCAGAAATATAGCATCAGTGGTGCTTTTCCCAGGCACGAACCCAAACTGCATCTCATCTAAACTGACTCGCTCTCTAACCAGTTGAGCTATGACCCTCTCCGTGACTTTCATTACCTGATCTAAAAGCTTGATACCTCTGTAATTATTTGTATCTAAAGCGTCACCTTTACCTTTGTAGCAGTTGACTATGGTGCTGCTACACCAGTCATTAGGTATGACTCCTTCGTGTATCACCTGGTTCGTAATACGGGTGACTAGGCTGTAGCGGACACTGCCAGATATTTTAAGCATCTCTGCAGTGATTCCTGATAGGCCGGGGGCTTTCCCTGTCTTCGTACTCTTAATTGCTTTATCTACCATGGTACTGTCAACTCGGATAGCTGGTCCCTCTGTTGGGTCGACATACGGCAGACTCTCTTTCTCCCATTCATTCTCTTTATTAAGCAATCTATCGTAGTGGCATCTCCAGACCTCTTTCTTTGCAGCCTCATTTAGAGCAAGCGTACCATCATCAATGCGAACACATTTCTCTCCTACTACATCACTATTCTCTCTCCTACACTGCCTCGCAACGCGAAATACCTCAAGTCTTTGGTCCTCACGGCACAGAACATTGGCAAATCTTTTCTTATCTGCCTCCCCTCTGGCTAAATAGACCTGTCGCCTAGCTTCCCTTCTGGCAGTTTGATAGAATTCCCTGCTACCACCGTTCTTCCAGTCCTTCCAAGCCTGTTTCTTTTGTCTAATAGCCCTGTCTACCTCCTTGTTCCACCACCACGTTATTTTGGGTTGAGAAGGGACCTTGCACCAACCACAGATCTCGTCGGTGGCCCTCAGCAGGTTGTCCCGTAGAAACGTCCAGTTGTCCTCTACATTGTGTGAAGCTACATCCCCCTCTGTTTCGTCGAAGGCTTCGAGTAATAAGTCTCTAAATCTCTGTCCATTCGCAGGATCTTTGAGCTTCCATACCCTTCTCCTCTAAGCTGGTCGCATTCTGGGCAGCCACTTAGCTCTGATCCTGAAGTCACTAACTACTAGTCTACGTTGTGGTGTACATTCTTCGCCTTGGAATGTTTTGGCATTTCTAAGCAGCCATCTTTCTCTTTTCCTGGCGAGGATGTAATCAATTTGGCTTGTGTGCCTGCCAGAACGGTAGGTGACTAGGTGACTGGCAGGTTTCCTATATACATGCATATATATATGTATATATATATATATATAAATATATATATATATATATATATATATATATATATATATATATATATATGTGTGTGTGTGTGTGTGTGTGTGTGTGTGTGTGTGTGTGTGTGTATATATATATATATATATATATATATATATATGAGCAATCATTCGAATGTTTACATTTGAAATAAGATATCATTCTATACAGGTTGATGCTTTGCACATCCTTATGCTTTGTGCTAATTTATTATTATTATTATTATTATATATATATATATATATATATATATATATATATATATATATATATATATATATACAAAAACTCATATAAATATATATACATATACATATATACACATACATAAATATATATACACACACACGCATGTATATTTACATACATTGAAGATTATGTTAAAGCAATTAAACTACTTGTAAATAGTTCATTGCCATTGAAACTTTAAAGCTGTGTAAATAGATCTTGCTAATCTCTTCATGCACAAAAAAATAAAGGAGATTGCCTTGGTATGTTTCATGTGTATTGATGACTCATCAGAAAACAAGTACTCCCTTTTATACTTCTAACCAGCAATTATTTAATGATGCTCGTGTCAGACACACAGTATGCGAAATACTCTACATTCTGAGAATTTATGACTAGAGTTCCACAGTGAAGACTTTAAAAATTCTGTAGTTTCATTACATAAAATTTATCATAGCTTTCAAATATACTCTGGGCTGTGCAAGAGTATTTAATTTTCTGTGTATCTGTCTAATTTATTTACCTATCTCTTTATCTCTCTCTCTCTCACACTCTGTCTCACTCTCCTTCCCTCTACACACACACACACACACACCTATATGTGTGTGTGTGTGTGTGTGGGAGAATGAGAGCTTTAGGAGTGTTTATGTTTACAAATGAAGACCAATTACTAAAGACATGTATGATTACTCATTGAGATTAGATTGGCTCCCCAAAAACATTAGAAAATCTCTCAAATATTTGTTAGCCTATTGTCATGTGCTGAATATATTTTATATATTCAACTATTCACATGGTAAAAAATTTGTAGATTTAATAAATAAGCATTTCTGCATAAACCATAGATATTTTAAGATATTTAATAGAAATAGCATTAAGGTGAGCTACAGTTGCATTAAAACCTTTAGTGCTTCCACATCCACCATAAGCAGAAGACAAAATCCCTCCAACATTATCTAATTACATAAATTCTAATATCTGCTGTCTCAATGGCATTGTCTTTCTATCAAACTGAAACTTATTTTGCAAATAGTTAACAAAAAGTTTTATCAGTCTTATTGGAAATCCATTTACAATAAATTCTCTTAACATATGTATGTACATTCAGAAAGACATCCCACTATTTTAATGTCTAGAATTCAAGACATAATAAAATTATTAAATTGACTGGTCCATTATAAAACACATATTCTACTACAGTAATGGTTCCAGAAGGTGTTATCTTTGCTACGCCGAGAAATATACCATCTTATGACAGCCTTTAGAATAGCTGAATACTTACAAACATTTACAGTAGAAATTAGAAACTACCATTGGACTCAAACATATTTGACTTGCTATACTTTCAAAGATTATCACAAATTTATGTATGCGCGTGTGTGTGTGTGTGTGTGTGTGTGTGTGTGTGTGTGTGTGTGTGTGTGTGTGTGTGCGTGTGTGTTGTGTTTGTGTCTATATATTTTTGTTGATACAAACAAACTGTGACAGTACTCAATACATAGAATTAAGTATAGTAACACAAGCCAAAGAAATGGTTTTACAGCAGTCTCCCTAATGAAATTTATCACAGTCAAGTCCATCTTCTTTCCGTTCTATCACCTTCAGCTCTACTTCTTCAACCTCTTTCTTTCACTCTTGTTTCCTCCTACTTCTTCACTCATTTCTTCTCTCTTTTTGTTTTTTCTTTCTTCCTTTATCATCCCTTGTTCTATTTCATACTTTTTCTTTTTAATTTTCACTTTCACTTTTTTTCTTTCTTCCATCTTTCTGTTCACCATCTCTTTTTACTAAACACCCCTCACCTCCTATACTTCCTTACCTTTCCTCACACACACACACTGCTCTCAATTACCACCACTTTAAACTCTCAGTCCACTAATTAACTGTCACATGCAATTAGTTATTATTAATTTTGATATTAGAAATTATACTTGCCCTGCCTTGATTGAATATTTAAGAATATTGTTGCTTAAAAGTGAAATATTTTTTAGAGCAGCAACATGAATCTTGAAATTAGCAGCTGTGGAAAACTATTGCTGGTGTGTGTGTGTGTGTGTGTGTGTGTGTGTGTGTGTGTATGTGTGTGTGTGTGTGTGTGTGTGTGTGTGTGTGTGTGTGTGTGTGTGTTTATAGGTAAGCTCCAAAGCCCAAGGTGTCCAAACCAACATAGTCTCCTTTCTTGCATGATGCATTTGATTCCTCTAACTTTTCTTTCAACACATTTGCACTTTGTCATTGATGCACACTGATGCTGCACATCAAGTGGAGCATATTGCCTCCATTCCTCTCTAGTCTATGCATGTACTCTGCATTCAGATCCCATGTCACACTACCATGGAGTATAGCTTTTCGTACACAAGCGTCATACAGTCTACTTTTCACTCTGAGAGAGAGAGAGAGAGAGAGAGAGAGAGAGAGAGAGAGTCCTTTCGTTGCCAACAGAGGTTGTAACTTCTTCCTTCCTATTTATATTCTAGAAACAGCATTTTCAGAGCATTCATCCTCATTGCTAATTTGGTCACCTAGGTAGCAGAAACTATCTATTACCTCAAGAGAGTCTCCTGAACATTTGAGAGAGTCTAAGTCTAATGTGTTCTTATTGCTTACTGTTCCTGCACATCTGCCATGCACAAAGGTGACCTTATCCGTTAATCTACCTATGATTCCACTGCATCTCTTATGTGTCTGTAGCTTACATTTGGTGCAGTGAATAGAATTATCTGTGGGGCAATAAAAATCAGCAAAAATTTCTTGAGGTCTAAAGGATGATGAATAAAACAAAATATTTTCCTTTACAATCTTCTTAATAAGCAGGTGGCTGGTCCAAATTGACTCTAAATTAAAAAGGGAAAAATAAAGCTTACATGTATACACACATGTAGGAACGTGGTTATACACCATTAGGTGTACTCTGCTTCTGTACGTTAAATTTCTTGAAGAAACAACGGAACGCAGATTCTGAACAACACAACAATATTTATTTACAGTGGAATTCGGCTCACGTTTGGAGGGAATTCGGTAGCTCGTCGCCTTTGGTTACTGAGACGCCGTCAATGAAGTTCGTGGTTATTTGTGTAGCTCTAGTGCTGGAATGTTGGAGAGAGATCTGTGGGACGTCTAGGCTCGACGGAGATCAGCGAACGAAGAGAGTGAGAAAAGGCACCAAAGCTGGGTGTCGAACTCTACGCATGCGCATGATACTCTTCCTGTATTCCCTCCTGAACTAGTCCCTGCGCATGCGTGGATAAAACTCCGGACATTGAACATATAACAGTCGTCTGCTATAGGTGTCACTACACACACATAGATGTAGTTATCCATGTTTACATCTATTTTTCTATGGTAGCATTAAGGCATTATGCTACACCCAGCTGCCTTACCTGCAGCTAATGCTATCCTGCTTTTCAGGAAAGGGATCTTTAATCGACAAGTCTTCAAAGATATGAAGCAATTTGTTGACAGGATGATTGACAATAAAAATTCCTCTCAAAATGAATAGCTTTCATAGACCCCATGCACACACACACACACACACACACACACACACACACACGCACACGTATGATTGGATTCTCAAAATCTTCATCAACCACTTACAAAGCATTTCTTGGTCTAGTGTGATTGTAAAGATACTTATATAAGGTGCTATGCAATGCGACTGAACCAAAAACCATGTAGCTGTTAAACAAACTTCTTGACCATGCAGCCATGCTAATGCTTTTATTAAGCTACAAATCACATTTCTGTATACTGCTCAAAGGTATTGTGATTAATCTACACATGCAAAGATATAATACTTGCATCATAAAACAATAAAGCATTTCTTTATCATCTATTTATAGTAAGTATTGTGTACATATACTTTACTTCTGTTCTACCCAATTCAAGCAACATTTTTATTTGTGTATGTTGGCATGACAATTATTTGACCTAACCAATGCTTCAGTTTCATTTTGTATTTTTCAATCACCAAAGTTTTAACCATAGGACTGTGCCATGAGCCTTATGAGTGGATTTGGTAGATAGAAAATTTTAAAAACTAACACAGAAGCCAGTTGTGTGTATGTGTGTGTGTGTGTGTGTGTGTGTGTGTGTGTGTGTGTGTGTGTGTGTGTGTGTGTGTGTGTGTGTGTGTGTGTGTGTGTGTGTGTGTGTATCTTTTTTCTCCAGCTGTTGGACAACTGGCTTTAGTTTGTTTATATCCCCATAATTAGGCAGCTCAGCCAAAGAGACTTACTAAATAAGTACCAAATTTTAAATCAGTACCGACTCGATTTTTTTTTTTTTTACTAACCCTGCAAAGTAGTGCTACAGCATGGCCAAAATTCAATGACTGAAACAGGTGAAAGATGTAAATTCAGTTAATTACATACTTGTATAAATTGCATGAGAATTTCAAATCCTCAGGTATGCAATTAAGTGGAACTATCAACATAAGGAGAGTGGAGTATGTAGTGCAAATAGGGTTAGTAGGGGCAGACTAGCAACTGAGGTATAATGTCTGTGTGTGTGTGTGTGTGTGGCAGGAGTGTGGGTTAGTAACTAAGTTATATGGTGGAGAGAGGTGAAGAGTGACAACAATGATAAAAGGTGCGATGCGCTGAGATTCGTGTGATCATGTGTAGAGGGAGGGTAGAGTTCAATGTGTCTATGACATCATCAATGGTATTACATAGTGAACAAAGAGAGAGACAGAGACAGACAGACAGAAACAATATATAATCTGTCAGAGGTTTAATTCCCAAACCGCTAACTAAGCAATCCTGAAATAGAACAACACAGATGATAGGTAAATATTATCATATGAACTCTTATAATATTAATAAGAGTTGTTAAGATTGCTCTATATTATAGTACCAACACCAACATCCACACTACCATCAACACTCACACACTTCAGAGTATCAATACACCAAACCAATTCCTCTCACTCAGACTACTTAATAATTGATTGAACAAATTTATTGATTTATTGAGTATATTAGTTACTCATTGCTTTATCATTATATAAACTCACCTCACATTTCAATCTAAACCATACATATGAATGCGTGTGTACATTTATATATATGTATGCAAATATAATTGTATGTATGAATGTACTTATACATGTTTCTATAATTTTAAATGTGTGTGTGTGTGTTTGTTTATTTAAATAATTATATATATTGTAAACATCGTTTTACCACCTACTTTTCCCAGCTTGTCAGACAGAATATGTAAAGTCAAAGTTTTTAAGACCTTAAACTCTTCTAGTCATCAGCCCTCATCTGTTTTTTAGGCAATTAAATAATATCCCATGGCTGAATATATTTTTACAGAAGTTAATAATAACACTAATAATAATAATAATAATGATGATAATGATAATGATGATGATGATGACGAATTCCCATGCAAAATTGATGTCCTGCAAAAAGCAGGCTTATTGGGCACAGCACACATTTTAAGGAAAGTATTATCTGTCTGAGATCCTTGTTGTGACTTGTCAGATGACTAAAGACTCCGTTACATTTTTACCTATGCAGGAATAATAATAATAATAATAATAATAATAATAATAATAATAATAATAATGATAATAATAATAATAATAATAATAATAATAATAATAATAATAATAATAATAATAATAATAATAATAATAATAATAATGATAGTAGTATAGGTGTATGGCTTCAGATTTTTAGTGTTGGTGTGGCAGATTAAAGCAACTTCAGTATAACACTGGTACTTATTGACACCAGAAGACCAAATAATAAAATTCTTTAATGCTATCGAATAACCCATTAAGTTTTATCTGAAGATTAAGCGTTACACTTTCTGTTGCAAACCCACCCTATTACCGATATCAATTTGATGTTTAGCTAATTAATATTCAGCACTAATGTCAAATTATTTGTCATGATGTAATAGCAGCTAATTGATGCTAAATTAATCCTCCTGGTGGTAAACTGAGATTACGTTTGTGATATTAATATTAATCTAATAGATTGTATCTGGTAATTTCCATCATTCCGAAACACAACTGGAAATAAGGGAACATTTCAAGGGATTTAAATACTGTACTAGTATCTATTTAGAGATATGAATGGCTGGTTAAGTTATCAGTCAACTGTCTGTATAGAGATATGGCTCAATGGGATGTAGTTAACCTTCATATACCACTGGTACTAACTACTGAAACAATATAGCTAACCCCATTTTACAACAGATATGAGTAACAAAAGGAAGTAGTTTACACCAATACACCAAATTCTAATTAGTAAAGAGACAGTATGTAGTTAATTTCAGTATAACACTTCAAAAGAAAAATATTTCATCTGCAATGGTCGGCTGAAAAGTTCATAAGTTGACCAAGATACTCTCATGGAATGTGACCGAATTAGGTTTTTTTCTCAACAGAGTCGTCTTTACAGTCCACACACTTCTTCCATTCATGTTGCAGTGCTTGGATCTGATTGGGAAAGAATCTTTCATCCTATTGTTCAAAACGTTTATCAACAGCAGACATGACGTGAACATACTGGTTCCCAGCCAAGTGTTTTCCATCGTATGACAAATAGTATTAAAATGGGGCCAAATCATAAGAAAAGGGAGAGTAATCAACCAGTTCAAAGGCACAGTCATGCACAGCAATCATTAAAACTGGGGACTTGTGTGCTGGGGCATTGTTCTGATGAAACAAGACCCCTTTTCCGTTTCCCGAGCAACTGGTTTTGATAGTCTTTTGTAACTGCCTTGGCAAGTTGGCATAGTACTCTCCATTGAAGATAATCAACAAGCACAATGCCTTTTAGATCGCTGCAGAGGAAACGACCTTGGCCTTTTTTTGGAGCAGATGAAGAGGAATGTTTCCCCTGTATGGATTATCACTTTGTCTCTGGCTCAAAAGGATGAATCCAACACTCATCTTGGGTTAGGAAACAGCCAAACGCCTTTTCTTACCCACAATACACCAAGTAATTATTCTAAAAGACATAACACACAGTAAACGTGTGCATGTAAGTGTAAATACAGGAGTACTAGTATCACATTGTCTTGACACCACATAGTTGTAAATAAGTGTTATTGGTATACAAGCAGTGTCTTTCATTTCCAATCATCCACAAAAACATGTCTGGCCGTAGGGAATTATTATGTTACTTGGAAATAGGTGAGATTTGGGGAACTAGAATGATCAGCCTTAAATTCCATCTGGCTTAAGCAAACGTGCCCTATACACCCCCCCCCCCTCACACACACACACGCTTACACACCACACATTTAAAAACCTCTTGACTGTACACTCAGTGTCACACCAAAAATCCAAAAACCAAAATCTGAGCTTACTGCAACTACATACACTTTTCTTTGTTTCCTATTTACAGATAGACAGACTGAACTTACCACTGACACAGCACTGAGCCAACAATCTGACAACCATATCATTAAGCTAAACTGCAACTTTTCTCATGGAGGTCATTAAACAAACACAGTGAACACATGCCAGAAGAACTTGGCTCCTTCAGCAACAGGTGGATATGATTTAGCTTCCTACTTCTATTATCAAGATAGTCTTGAAGATGATGATGATGGAATTGGTGATTGTGGTAATGGTGATGGTGGTGTTGGTGGTGGTGGTGACCATAGTGTCAGTGGTGGAGATCTAACTACTTTATTAAGTGGTTTTTCTTCATTATCCCCACACCACTCCCACCATCACCGTTTAAGTAGGTTCAAATGGGTTATTAAGTAAATAGAGAGGAAGAAGGATTTATGACATATGTTCCCCTCTCCATTTTAATAATGGTTTATTACTTAAATACATTACACTCCATCTTATATACATACATGTGTGTGTGTGTGTGTACATACATCTCCGTTAATACTTGAGACATAGACACGCACAAAATACAAATATTACCACACCAGTATAAACATACATGTATATAAACATGTAAACAAACACGCATATTATCGTCAACATCATTATCATCACCATCATCACAACCCCTCACTCGCTTTCTTACACACACGCACACACACTGAGTTATAGTTTGTTTATCACAAGTGAAACATAAAGCCAAGTTAAAGAACTCAATACTTTTAAACAGAGTAGAAACAAAATTGTCTTAGTGCATCTCTATGCATACATGCACACATATGCAAAATTATAAACATATAAAAATGTACATATATATATATATATATAAATATATATATATATATATATATATATATATATATATATATATATATATATATATATATATATATATATATATATATATATATATATATATATATTTACACACACATCAACACACACACAAACATATTTTTACACACACACACACACATCATAAGTCATCAAATTGTTCAGACATTAAAATAAAGATGTCTGATTATGTCTGTGATACATCAACACGTGTCATAAATCTTGTAAGTTGAACAGCCCCTCCCCTCCACCTACACACACTCTGACTAATTAGTTGACAACTGATATGAAAACATTTGCTGGAATTACAGCAAACTTATCCATAACTTTTAATCTCTTTCATTTCAAACAGCTTCTCTTAATTGATCTTTTCATGCTTTGCTCTTTGTTCTTCCTTTCTCTTTCTATTTCACGGAGAAGACACTGAATTTGCCAAGTCAAAGAATAACGATAATTCCACACATTTCAACAGTAACAAAGGAATTGCTTATTGTTTTCTCTGACTTAATTATTAGCTAGATTCTTCTCTAATTATACCTATCGCTTTCTATCTTTCACCTTTCTTCTCCTCAATGGATTATGACAAACATCTTCTATCTGTATCCCCCAACCATACGCCAAACCACCCACCCACCAAATCACATTATCTATTAATTGGGTTTTTGGCTGGCAGTCCAATGGTGATCATTGCCGACATGTATTAAGTTAGAAATACTGTAATATTGGCACCGTCTGTTGCTACAATCCTCTTGAGCCAATTTATTGTAGACTGTTACGAGGTATTAGAAAGATATACGAGCAATTCATCCTTTAGAAATGGTATTCTTAACCGAAATGATGAGATTTGTAATGAAATCAGCTATAAAGCCAAACAAATGTGTTTGGAATAGCATCAGGATACAATGCCCATTTGCTCAGTGTATTCCAAATTTCAGGAAAGAGCCAATATCTTTTGTTCAACAACTTTCATAGATTAACTTCAGTAATTCTTGTAATTATTCCATCTACTACAACATACCTCTCTCATTCCATACCCTCTTACAAGTAAGTATTAGTGACAAATATAAACTGGATGTATGGTGACAGTCACTTGTAGTCAAGGAGGATAGCACAGGATGTAGCTAATGTAGAATAGATCAGATTGCAGTTTATGAATATCTCATGAATATATTCTATGTGTATATATATATATATATATATATATATATATATATATATATATATATATATATATATATATACCAAGAGATTTAGGGGTTGAGGATTCAACCCACTAAGGGATAATATCTATCCAATATACTGCTGGGAGGGTACCCAATTATTGTTACACTAGTGTTATACCAAGTGCAATAAGTGGGTGTGGGTAAAAGGGTTGTTTTTTTTTACCCTAAATTTATATAGCAATAAGAAAATGGAGGGGAATATGAGGTACTCATCAATTTGCAGACACTGTATTCCGTTGATTAATCTGTTTATTTTATAACCAAAATAACAAAAAAGACAAGTGTCTGTATATTGTCTTTTTTGTCAATTTGGTTATAAAATAAACAGATTAACCAAGGGAATACAGTGTCTGCAAGTTGATGGATACTTCATATTCCCCCCCCCCCCATTTTCTTATTTCTATATACATACATACATATATATATATATATATATATATATATATATATATATATATATATGCACACATACATTGTTACTAATTACATTCAGTACAACCTTCCAATGTTGAACATAATTAGTGGTGCATATGTACACATAGATATGCACACACACTTACACGTCTGTGTGTGTGTGTGTGGGGGGGGCAATAGTATATTTCCTACCAACCAGGAAGAAGTAAAGAAATATAACTATTCTTGTGCATAATCCTCCTTAATCAATAATCTTTTTTTAAAATTAACAACTCTGTTACTCATTCAGAGCTTGAAGGAGGAAGTTATGAACAAATACACACAAAAAACACATGCATAATCTTCATATATGGTGTAGATGTGCTTGAGCAATGCACACTAAAATTACAGTAGAATAGATTCCCTTAAATGATTGACTGACTCACAAGAAGTAGTTGATAAATTCTGTATCCTAAGTAGCTTAATTAGCAAATTGGGTGGCTTTTTAGAAGATATAGTAGTTATGGTAAGAACAGATGGGAGAAAATTGAGGGAGCTACTATTCCTGCTGACAACAAAAGGTCTCAGAGTGAAAGACAGATTGTATGACACATATGAGAGTTATTATGCTATATTAGTGGGTCTTGAATACAGAAGAGTTGTGAAGGATAGAAAGAAATGAGGCTATCATTCTCCAATGAATGTGTAAAGTACATGAATATCAGAGTACAAATAAGCTGAAACAAACAGTGGGTATAAAAGCAAACAGGTATTGTGTGCAAGAGAGATGGCTGTGATGCTATGATTGTATAAAGTGTCTAGAAGGTCACCGCTGCATAAAGAAGTACTGAGCCCTCCAAGTTAGTAGAACCACAGATGGGGAAAACTAAGAAAGACAGGACATAAACATACCAACACTGGTTGTGAAGTGGTGATGGGAGGACAAACACAGACACAAAGACACACACATACACACATATACAACAGGCTTCTTTCAGTTTCCTTCTACCAAATCCCCTCACAAGGCTTCGGTTAGCCTGAAGCTATAGTAAAAGATACTTGCCCAAGGTGCCATGCAGTGGGACTGAACTCAGAACTATGTGGCAGGGAAGCAAGCTATTTATCACACAGCCACACCTATACTAATGGTCAAAAATATTCTAGTATATCTTGGGTTAAATGAAGAGGCTTACGGCAGTTATTTTTTTCTCTTATTTTTACTCTCTTTAGATCTTTAATATCAGTATGATTTTCTATCTGTATTCCGTTGTTATTAGGTTTAAGTGAAATGCTCTTTGAATAAATATTTTTCAATTCATCTGTGATCACATTTTGTAGGATTCAATACTATTACACACATTCCTTATGCTAGGGTGAACAGAATGTTCATTCTAGTATGTTTAGGCTGACTAGAGTTGTGGAGAAAATATTACTTTGAAACTGTGGCTTTATAATATATATCCATTTTTATCTTCCCTCTTGTTTCATAATTAAACGTCTAGAAATATGGCAGTTCCTTCTGGTTGAATTCCATTACGTATTTAATGATATGATCTATGTTGTTAAACAGATTTAAATCTCCATAAGTTCAATTCTGTAAGTTTATTAAAATTATCCTAGCATAGAATGAAACAGCCACCTTGATATCTTTTCCAGCTGCCCTTTAATATGAATATGTGTTACAAAATTTCTTCTTATTGTATACCATTACTAAATAGGAGCTACTTTTGTGCTCATTGCTATTCCTGATATTTGTAGGTATTCTTGTCCATCACATTAAGTATTTTTTATACAAATGTAAGCTTATGATGTGTAAAGTTCTTCTCCATTGTGTTGGGTATTAGTGTATAAAATTACATCAAAAGAAAGAATAGTTGTGTTTTGGTGCACCATTTTAGGTAAGTGATAAAGCATATCTAGATCATCTGAAATAAAATTTGATATATGTTTTAAGCAATGGCTTCGCTGTGTGGTAAGTAGCTTGCTTACCAGCCACATGGTTCCGGTTTCATTCCCACTGCGTGGCACTTTGGGCAAGTGTCTTCTACTATAGCCTCGGGCTGACCAAAGCCTGTCGTATATCATCATCATCATCATCGTTTAACGTCCGCTTTCCATGCTAGCATGGGTTGGACGATTTGACTGAGGACTGGTGAAACCGGATGGCAACACCAGGCTCCAATCTAATTTGGCAGAGTTTCTACAGCTGGATGCCCTTCCTAACGCCAACCACTCAGAGAGTGTAGTGGGTGCTTTTACGTGTCACCCGCACGTAATATATATATATATATATATATATATATATATATATATGTATATGTATGTGTGTATATATGTTTGTGTGTCTGTGTTTGTCCCCCCAGCATCGCTTGACAACCGATGCTGGTGTGTTTACATCCCCGTAACTTAGCAGTTCAGCTAAAAAGACTAATAGAATAAGTACTAGGCTTCCAAAGAATAAGGCAGTGCTCCTGCATGGTCGCAATATAAACACTGAAAGAAGTAAAAGAATGCATACACTCACACACACACAAACATTTATATAAATATATGTGTAAGTGTATCTGTGTATGTGTGTCCACATTTGTGTTTATCTACATATCTCTATATATAATTTATTGATGCTTTTTTTCTGTTCTTTTGCCTAGAATACAAGGTTGTCTGAAGCTGTAGGCAAAAACAAACGATGAGAAAATTATACAAAAATACTAAAATCAATTACACATTACTCTGTGTGTGTACATATATATATTCATGTATATATAAATACAAATTATATATATATATATATATATATATATATATATATATTGATATTGATACACACACAAAGAAGTAACACATATGTGAACACAGTCAGACGCACACACACATATACACACCTAACAGAAACAGAGAGACAGATTGAAATATACACTCAAACAAGCCACATTGAAACCACTTATTTTTAAGTAAGATTTTTAAAATTCAAGTTAACCATAATACAACAAAATACACGCACATACACATGTATATATATATATATATATATATATATATATATATATATATATATATATATATATATATGTATATATATATATATATATATATATATATATATATATATATATATATATATATATATATATAATATATATATATATATATATATATATATATATATATATATTATATACATATATATATATATATATATATATATATATATATATATATATATATATATATATATATATATATATATATGTGTGTGTGTGTGTATATAAACATGCACACACCCATATGTATGTATGTGAGTGTGTGTACACACACACAGACACACATGCCTCATGTTAATACACCAGCCTATTTTGAACCAAAATATTTTTTAAATATCATATAATCCTTAAAAAAAAATATATTGATCAAATTATTCTCAGAATATTTTAAAGTCGAATTTTCATTGTTTTTTGATGTTTTTTTGGTTTTGCTTGAGAGTATTACGAATGATTTTCTTACTTTTCTTTGTTATTTTACAGACCAATATTCTGTTTGCAGGAATATTTCACACACATTCCTTTCCTAATTAAATATTCTGAATCAAGGAATTCGTTCCAGTGATGGGAAACTGGACAGTATGAACCAAATCGATACACTTAAGAGTGCATCGATCTCTACAGATCCACACAAGCTGCAAGAAATAATAACTGATTCTCCCTCAGATAATATACTACTGCTATAAACATATGGAAGTCATAGACTTCTGTTTTTTTTTTTAAAGTATGGAAGACATATTAGATAATGTAGTCCTAGCTAGACAATGTCAGCAAAAGAGACAAGATGGAGATGTTTATATTGTTTTACACCAGAGACCTGCTGAACCACAGTTAAGCTGGTGTTAAACAACTAAACTGTTACCATTATTCATCATTTTAACTGATGGGAAGTTTGACAAGTTGTTAGTTTCTGAATCAAAGTAGCTTGCAGTATGTGTATTCTGAGTTCAAATCCCACTCAGGTTATATTTGCTTCTAATCAGCTTGAGGTCAATAAAACTGTACTAATGTAGAATATAAGAATATCAGCACAGTGATCTTACAGTACTTGATCCAACTCTTTACATTCTGAATCCCACCATGACCTACCCAAGTGAAAGACTTCACCTGCTAGCCCAGTTTAACACCACAACCTTGCACCATTTTGTCTGTTTGCCATGCCATGATCAAACTCCCTTTCTCCTGTATACCTGGGATGGGGGTAGATAAAGTGCATTTGTAAAACATTCAACAGGCAGGATCCATGATTTATTTTCACCCTGATATCTTCAACTCTGTGTCACATAAGAAAAAAGATAAAACATTTCCAAAATGATAGTAACAAAAGGATTGATGCTTATCTCTGGTTTCTGGTTTCTGAGAAGTTTTGTGATTTGGAGGCAAAATTAGATGGGGGTGCTTGTCTATTGCAGGTAACTTTCCCAGAGATCCCTATATCGATAACGAGGTAAACTGACGCAAATAGAAAAACTCTTTTTAAGTTAGTTGTACTACAGATAGAGATTGATAAAATAAATACTGGAGTGGATATGGTTGACTTAACCTTACAAGGTACTGCTTCAGAATGGCATTTGTGTGAACATTAAAAACTAGTAAAATAAAGGAATATAAAACTAGTCCTGAACATAACTAGTGGTGTTAACTGTAGCCTTGATTTCAGTAAGGAGGGGATTATACCTTTGATTATTGTGAAGGTATGGATTATGCCACTGATTATAGTGGGGGTGGGATATATGGGTGATGCCACTGATTATAGTGGAGGTGGGATATATGGATTATGCCACTGATTATAGTGGGAGTGGGAGATATGGGTGATACCACTGATTGACGTGGTATAAACTCCAGCCTTTATAGCTAATATTTTATATATTCAGAAGGATTCCATCGAATCTGAGAACAAGCCAGGTTGAAATGGACTGCAGTGAGGAGGGAACTGAGAAATTCCAGCACTGCACTGTGTATATTGGTGGGGGAGGGGATAAAAAAAGTGTAAAAGAGAATGAGTTATGAACAACTGCAGGACACACCAGTGGGAAATGCGATAGTCTGGATAAATGATGGTACTTGTTCTTTGAGAGTCAAGTGTGTTGGAAAAGTTACAATGTAGCAATGTTAATACAAAATATCATCATGATTTGTTAATACGATATCCTGTAGACAAGGCCATATTTCATATATTCTCATCTAAAAGGAAATAGATTTGAGATGTCTTTGTTAATTAAATAAAATTGGTTGATGCTTGTTGATTAGAAAAGTGGTATTAGATGTAGTAATTGCTCTATAATACAGCAGATGGTGATAGTGTGTTAATCAATTAGTAATTATTTTACAATTTGATAGTCAGAGATATATTGACAGAATGTAATGTTTGGGGGTCAAACATATATGCTATGATTGTGTGTGAATTTAACCACTGAGCAGCCGTTATTCTGAAGCACTGAATTTTGCAAACACAGCAGCGATTCACAGACTTCCATGATTATTGATGATACAAAGATCTAAAGTAAATAAATATAAAAGCAATATGTTTAAAATGTACGGGATTTTTGAGAAAGGAGGCATGGGGAGAGATTGAAAGGAGGTTTGTATGGAATTAACATTGCAATCTCAGAAAATGCATATTTATATATTTCTTTTCCTCGCAGGATTCCCAAAATATGGAAATGGCAACGTAAATTTATTTTAATCATGCACATAGCACTTTTTATAGTTGTCGAATATTCTAAACATTCTTCACAGAAGCTGACAACGATATTTTTAATTACTGATCCTTGATAGAGAAATTTCTAGTTATTTAAACAAATAATTATGAAGTTTTCATGCAGTTCCGTTACATCTTGCACATTTTTATACAGTTTATCAAACTCTGTTTCACATAAACTGAACAAGACCAAACAAAACAAAAACAGATAACAACAAATATATTTTCAAAACATAAATTAATAAAAGAAAAGAAAAAGCCCAGAGAAAGAAGAAATCGCCAGCTCAGCAATAAACCTAATTCAAATTATTGATTCCTATCACCATTTCATTTTCTATATAGAGCAGGCACACATTCAAATGAATCCCTAATCTATAGCCTACAAATGGTATCATTATACAAAGATATATATCACTCAATTTGAAATTCATTGTGTCTTTGATAAATGTGAAAATAAATAGCCCCATTTCAATTTTAAAATGTTCACATATATACTACTACAGAGTGTATCAAGAGAATTATGACGAATTACAATTAAGTATAATTCTGTTAACTGCCTTTAGAGAGGATTATAAATGATGTTTCTAAGGAAAGGGCTTCATATGATTGCAATCATACGTACAAAACCACTGTTCAACAGGAGATATATATGTTAATTACTATATATCATCATCATCATCTTTTAATGTCCGTCTTCCATGCTGACATAGGTTGGTTGTTTTTTGACCAGAGCTGACAAGGTGAAGAGGGCACCAGGTTCCAGCCTGATTTCTACAGCTAGATGCCCTTTATAATGCCAACCACTTTACAGTGTGTGGTGGATGCTTTTGATGTGGCATCCTTGTAGTAAGTAGCTTGCTTACCAACCACGTGGTTCCGGGTTCGGTCCCACTGCATGGCACCTTGGGCAAGTGTCTTCTTCTATAGCCTCAGGCCAACCAAAGCCTTCTGAGTGGATTTGTTAGCTGGAAACTGAAAGAAGCCTGTCGTATATATATATATATATATATATGTATGTGTGTTTGTGTGTTTGTGTCTCTGTGTTAGTCTCCCCACTGTCGCTTGACAACCGATGCTGGTGAGTTTGCAACCCCATAACTTAGCGGTTTGGCAAGAGACCAATAGAATAAGCACTATGCTTACATAGAATAAGTACTGGGGTCGATTTGCTCGACTAAAGGCGCTGTTCCAGCATGGCCACAGTCAAATGACTGGAAAAAAGAGAATATAAATATACATACATATACATATATATGTATATACATATATATACATATGCATATACATATATATGTATATACATATATATGCTATATATGCATATACATATATATATACACACACACACACACACACACACACACATATATATATATATATATATATATATATATATATATATATATATATATATATATATATATATATATATATATATATATATATATACATATATATATATACACATATACATATATAGTTGAGGTGTGTTCTGTTATGAACATATAAGAGTTCAAATAGAGCTCGTTCACTCTTAGAATTCCCAAATAGCCAGTAGTATTCATTTTTGGGCCAATGAGTAGTTGATGAATTTTAGCTAGTCTTTTGTGATACAGTTTAGTTTTTGATCATATAAACATTGCCAGTCATGGAATTGATTGTCTGGTAGAAAATTTTGTCATCTAGCATATTACGTACATGTGAGTTATGAGAAATTGTAAGAAACCAAATGTAGGCCATTACACAAACAGATTGTTGATTCCTGTTCACTTCTATAGTCCTACAGAAGCATGACTTGTGCATACAACAAATATACCATCTAATTTATACTAGAATTTACTAAAATAAAAGTCATCTATAAAACTTAATATCACTAATAACATGAAACATTTCTCTGTCTAGTATTAAGTAACACAAACTTATCTTCAGTAAGATTACTTACAACTTAATGAGCTTCATCATGGACATTATTACTGGTGTTATTTGGTGCAACTTCCAAGTCAACTTTCCCTTATCATCTTTTCATCTAATTTCACTCACAATAAACTGAGCTTTCCCAAATGCATTTTATTTCAGAGATTGTGAAAATTCAGCTAGAGAGTTGATGGGCTTAAAATACCAACATTACATGAGAACAATCACCACCACCATCACCACCACCACCACCACCAACAACAATAACAACAACAGACAATGATGATGATGCCACCGTCAACATCACCAACACCAAAACTACCACTGCCACTACCACTGCCACCACAACCACCAAATCTATCAAGGCATCTCGATTCTTTGACTAATGGAACTAGGAATTTTAGGAAAATAAAGCTTACAGAAAATCTGACAGAAGAACGAAAATGGATTGCAACAGGTCACCGTGCCAAACTGTATGTCTGATGTCAGTAAAGAAAATATATACACATTGAACAACCTTACCAAGGACCTTAGTATCATATACAGTATGCTGCCTAAATGGTTCTCAGATGCTACTTCATGTTCCATGCCCTTTTAGTTTCGTATGTAAATCCCAAGTTTGGATATGATATATGCACATCTTTTCTCTTGGACTGAAACAAATGATAACAGTGAAGAAGAAAAAGGGATGAAAGAAACTCCATGGTTTTACAACATAGAGAAAAATCTTTCCGAAGAACAGATTCTAGACAGAAACTCAGTTGCTTATGTTTTTATTGATTCTGAGTGATGGTATAGTATTTTAATTAACCATAAACCTTATCTTTTCTCTGTTTGACTTACATAAAACAAGTCTTTAAGGCATCACAGCTTGTTCTATTGCATTCTGCAAATGAAATTATTTTACACACTCACAGACATGTATATGTGTATAAATATATATCTCATTCAATCACTCACCTTCTCTCACTCTCTCTCTCTCTCTCTCTCTCTCTTCCTATATATATATATATATATATATATATATATATAAATATATAAATACACACACACACACACATATATATATAAACACACTCACAATTACACATACATACACAAAGTATGTATGAATATGTGAAGTCTGATTTGTATGTGTGTGTGTATGTGTGTTTATAATCTTCCTTGCAGCCTAGCTTGATATGTTACACAAATTTAATAACATATCGATCAATAGTTTCTATTCTGAGAACAGCAATAAATTTTAGTATGATAGGATCAAATGAACAAGCAACAGAGCAACAAAGAATCACACCACAGCCACAGCCGACATTACAACAACAACAACAACAACACGTATAACATTACCACCACCATCATCATCATCATCATCACCACTCCAACAGCAACAGCAGTACATCATGGAAAAACGTTTAGTGCGCTACCACAACTCCACAGACAATAATCTGGCTCAACCAAAGTTATCTGTTTTGTACTAAAGATGAACCTTGGTGCCAGACCAAAGTGTGGAGATGAGGAATTAGTGTCACCACTATAACTATATTTGTAGTGGTCACAAAGCAATTACTAGTTTAATTACATTGATGACTAATATGCTACTACTACATGTGTAGCGAAACAGTAATAATAATAATTATTATTATTACAATAATATCTACTACATCAGTTGGTCCAATGACTATTTAGTGAAGATGCAATAATATTAGGTTTTTAATATCAACAACCATTAAGTAATGGGCTGTTGTGGTGTATTATAGAGCAATAAACATGGATAGCCTAAGGGGCCTGCAAGATGTGTGTGTAGTGTAGAGAGCGATAGTAGTAGTGTATTATAATAGCTTAACATGTGGTAGTATATGTAGCAATATATACACACACATATATATATAGATATACATACATACATACATACATACATATATATATATATATATATATATATATGGGCGACAAAGGGACTCTCACTCAGAGTAAAAGGCAGACTGTATGACGCATGCGTATGAACAGTCTGCTACATGGAAGTGAAACATGGGCTGTAACTGCTGAGGACATACGTAAGCTCGCAAGGAATGAAGCCAGTATGCTCCGTTGGATGTGTAATGTCAATGTGAATACCCGTCAGAGTGTAAGTATCTTGAGAGAAAAGCTGAACATTAGAAGCATCAGTTGTGGCGTGCAAGAGAGACGATTGCGCTGGTATGGACATGTGGTGAGAATGGATGAGGATAGCTGCGTGAAAAAGTGCCACACCCTAACAGTTGAGGGAACCCGTGGAAGAGGTAGGCCCAGGAAGACCTGGGCTGAGGTGGTGAGGGAAGACCTTCGTACATTGGGCCTCACCGAGGCGATGACTACTGACTGAGACCTTTGGAAATGTGCTGTGCGTGAGAAGACCCGGCAAGCCAAGTAAGATCGTTGCCAGTGCCCCTGGACTGGTTCTTGTGTGAGTGGCACATGAGATGCACCATTTTGAGCGTGGCCGTTGCCAGTACCGCCTGACTGGCTCCCGTAGGATTTTCGAGCGAGATCGTTGCCAGTGCCCCTGGACTGGCTTGTGCGGGTGGCACATAAAAGACACCATTTCGAGCGTGGCCGTTTTCGTGCGGGTGACACGTAAAAGCACCCACTACACTCTCTGAGTGGTTGGCGTTAGGAAGGGCATCCAGCTGTAGAAACTCTGCCAAATTAGACTGGAGCCTGGTGTTGCCATCCGGTTTCACCAGTCCTCAGTCAAATCGTCCAACCCATGCTAGCATGGAAAGCGGACGTTAAACGATGATGATGATGATGATGATATATACATAGATAAATTAAGGGAGTTAAATGCAGGTGACATTCAAATCTTTATACTTCCGACATATCAATGGTTTTTTAAAGAAATAACTTGCCAGCGTTCCCTTCATCATTGACACAGTAATCACATTTGGTTAAAATGGCTTTTGATGTGTTATGTTGCTGTTTTTTCTCTCACGAGATGATTACATTATTTTACATCATTTTATTCCTTCACGAATAATACCAATCTTTTCTTCAAAACATGTCGGAAGTATAAAGATTTGAATAACACACACACACACACACACACAGATATATATATATATATATATATATATATATATATATATATATATATATATATATATGTATATATATATTTGGAGAGAAGATTTGTTTCTCAAAGTGTTAAGACTGAGAAAATATCCTTTTTAGAAAGTCAAAAGATACTAACATTTGGGAAGAGATTTCACAAAAGGTGTCTAGGCTTTACTTTTATAGATGTGCAAGCGCTTTCAGTTCTTAACATTTACAAGCACGTGTTATTATATATAGTGGAGGTTGCTTTCAGTAAAATAATAAAACGTGTATCATCATCATCATCATCATCATTTAACGTCCGCCTTCTATGCTAGCATGGGTTGGACGATTTGACTGAGGACTGGTGAAACCGGATGGCAAAACCAGGCTCCAATCTAATTTGGCAGAGTTTCTACAGCTGGATGCCCTTCCTAACACCAACCACTCAGAGAGTGTAGTGGGTGCTTTTACGTGTCACCCGCACGAAAACGGCCACGCTCGAAATGGTGTCTTTTATGTGCCACCCGCACAAAAGCCGGTCCAGGGGCACTGGCAACGATCTCGCTCGAAAACCCTACAAGGCCAGTCAGGCGGTATATATATATATATATATATATATATATATATATATATGTCTGTACGTATTGTCGTCGTCGTTTAACATCCGCTTTCCCTGCTAGCATGGGTTGGACGATTTGACTGAGGACTGGTGAAACCAGATGGCTACGCCAGGCTCCAATCTGATTTGGCAGTGTTTCTACAGCTGGATGCCCTTCCTAAAGCCAACCACTCAGAGAGTGTAGTGGGTGCTTTTACGTGTCACCCGCACAAAGGCCAGTCAGGCGGTACTGGCAAAGGCCACGCTCATCTCGCTCGAGAAACCTCATGTGTCACCCGCACAAGAGCCAGCCCAGGGGCACCGGCAACAATCCCGCTCGGAAGATTTCATGTGTCGCCCGCACATGAGCCAATCCAGGGGCACTGGCAACGATCCCGCTCGAAAGACTTCATGTGTCGCCCGCACATGACCCACTCCAGGGGCACTGGCAACGATCCCGTCCCGCTCAAGGCATTTCGTGTATCACCCTCACAAGAGCCAGCCCAGGGGCACCGGCAATGATCCCGCCTGAAAGATTCCATGTGTCGCCCGCACATGAGCCAGCACAGGGGCACCGGCAACGATCTCGCTCGAAAAACCTCATGTGTCACCCGCACATATATATATATATATATAAGTATATGCATGTTTGAGTTCTGTTTTCTTGTTTGCATCACCAAACCTACACACACACACACATCATTAGAATATGAGATTACATTAGAATAGATAATCATCAGAAATAACAAATAATGGTATTAGCAGGAATTATGTTCTTTCATAGATTTGCTAATACAAATACTTGGGTAAAATATGCTTCATTTTAGGTGTATTGTTTTATGGTCCTTTCATATTTCTATGGCTGAGTTTGTTGAAAGAAATACAAATGTTTTTACAACTGGAATATTCTTCCAACTGCAAAACACACAACCATTGAGTAGCACAACTTTATTTATTTATTAACTAATTAATTAATTATAGACACGCTAATTAAACAGCATTGGCTAAAATATAGCTCTGTACACTTATATTTAACAAGTTTCTGTACACTTAAACATGAAAAGATCTTTGCTGCATAACTGTTTTGATGGAGAAATCCTCTTAATAGATGATGTGTATGAGAAGACACCAAGCTTGGTTATGAAGGACATCATTCAACTACAGTTGGACTCATGTTTCTAAATTGATACACTTCATCTGTGACAAACACTGAATCTATCATTCATAGCCTGTTAAGAGCTGCTATTCTTATATGTAAACAACAAATAGTAATTTGCTGGCATGTACAAAGCTTTGTCAAGCAAGAATTAACAAGAAGGACACTAAGCAACATTGATTAAAATAAAGCTGTGTACATGTTCATGTAAAGTCAAAAATTCAAACATAGAAAGAACTTCACCAAGGTAAGTGATTCAGAAGAGAAATTCCCCTCTAATTAATTCCATCATGACAAAGATTTTGCAAACATCCACAAATTTAGTATTTGTTCTTTACGTATAGAAATGACTGCAGACAATGAATAATGGATTCATTGAACGCTAGAAGTTCGTATGAGAACTGGTATTTGTATTAAAGACTGCTTTGAAAGATTTAAGAGAAACCTTAAATTGCATTAATGCTACATTAGAATAAGTGGAATAGCTACTAGTTATAAAACAAGAGCTGCTGTAACTGTGAGGAGTTAAAGAAAATTATTGTTGAAGGAGAGTATGCATCAGAACAACTGCAGAGAATTGATAGTTTGGGCTTTTTGTGAAGCATATGACTACTGCACTTTTTATTTCAAGGGAAGAAAAAAATCAGCACTGAGCATTACAGTTTGTAAACTTTATCTGGCACTTCATTTGGGAGTAAATGCTGCTGGTGATATGAAATTAAAGTCCCTACATGTATATCACTATGAAAATCCAAAGACACCAAAGACGACAATGTGGCTGAGTTGCTAAGTTTGTCTAATGAGGAGCTGGTGTTGTTAGAACAACAGCAAGTAACAGACAAACAAGTAGAGTATGAGAAAAAGATTCACACAGTTGTGAGAGCCTGCATATAGTAAGATCTGATACAATAATATATATTCATTCATGTCTCATTAACACAAGCTAGACATACAGCAATTCTCAACGTTTGGTACATATTCTTATCAGTTAAAAAACAAACGGCAACAACATTAGGGTTTTCAGGAATTTCCAACACCAGCAAGGAAGAGAAACTAAACAAAATCTCCAGAGATTGGTTAATATTCATTGAAAAATTTAATACTGACAACAGAGTCACACTCCTGACTTGCTTCACTCTTTCTCTCATTACCCACATTATATACACCCCTACTCAACCTCACCTAGTCCTTGCTTCCTAGGACATTAAACATTAACCTCCATCTTTTCCCAATAGTTAATCTAAAACTATTCAATGGATCATTAACACACTACTCTCATCACTTATATTAAACACTGTTTTTGATGCAGTAAAGAAACTCTTTTGCCATTTATCAGTGAAATGTACTGTTCTCATTAACCTTTTAATTGCCAAGTGATATTAATTGAATTATCAACAGAATTTCATGTTTAATGAAGTACTAGGATCTGCCAATCGCCATTATTGCCAGTTATACTGCTAATCAATCAACTAAACTTCACAATATGGACAATATCCTACTGAATAGTTTAACACCTGACTGCAATGTAATCAGACTGAATAAAACATTACAAAATAATTTGTAATCTGCATATTTTAATCATTCTTATTTTGTTTTGAACTTTGTTACTGTTAAAGCATCCAAACTTCTGTAAATATGTTGATCCAGCAAAAGGCTGCCAGAATGTACAGAATACAGAAAAATCTAGTAGACTACTAAGAATGCCATAAACAAATGCATTAACTTGCATAATATAAATTACATGCTGTTTACTATTATATAACCTTATACTGTCAACTTGTATGAAGGCAAAGTTTTGAAATATTTGTCCATTTGCCCTGCAACATAAAACCAAAATATTTGATTCAGGTTAAAGATATCATTCCATTGATATAGCATTAGTGTGTATATGTAGCCCCCAAACTATACATCATCTCCAGCAGAAAATGTATTTGTCCATGTAAAATATAAATATATTGCATAAAAGTTCAAAGACTTCATTTTAGAGAAGTATGGAATCTTGTAAGTACACCATGAGAATGGAAATATATACCGTTATAGAAATATATATAGTGATTAAATAAGGAGTGTATGACAGTGTGGTTTAAAATATGGCTCTGAAATAACATTGTTTCAGCTTTGTTCTTGCAGCACATCTTGGCTAATTATGATCTATCATAATTAGCTCCAATTGTCTGTCTTGGCATGATTTCTATGGCTGGATGCCCTTCCTAATGTCAACTACTTTCAAGACAGGAAAATAATTGGTGTTAGTAAGTGTATCCAACAGCAGAAACCCAGCCAAAAACGAAATAAACAAACAGGAAATGTGCATTCTAGATCCTCCAATCAGTCCCTGAGTGCAGTAACTGCAAATAAGAACAGATTAAGGTTGTGACAACCTGCCCAACCCATGACAGCTTGAAGACAAGCATAAAATGATAAACACAATGATATACTCATGTCAAAATCTATACATGTTAGTGAGAAATTACTAATGAATTGATGCATTGAATAAATGTGATATTTCATTCCATTCAAGTTTCACAGATACCTTCTCTTCACTCTCACATAAAAATGCAGCAAACAGGCGATGGGCTTTCTGGAAAGAAATTAAAATAATAATAATTCTTTCTCATTTTGACACAGGGCCAGCAGTTCTGAGACAAGAAGAAATTCGATTGCATCAACCCCAGTGATCAATGGGTACATATTTTATCAATCCCAAATAGATGAAAGGCAAAGTCAACCTTGGGGGAATCCAAACACAGAATGTCAAGAAACAGAAAGGAAGAAAAGCTGCTGAGCATTTTGCCCAACATGCAAGCAGTTCTGCCAGTTCGCTACAATAAATAATGATAATAATGATAATAATAATAATAATAATAATAATAATCCTTTCTGTTATAGGCACAAGGCCTGAAATTTGGTGGGAAAAGTTAAATCGATTATTCACATCATTGTCAACTTCAGGAAATTTTCTCCATGACTTGATACAGTGAATGGCTTGTGTATTAGTTCAAACGTGCCACAAGCATATTTGAACTGGTAATAACATTGCATATACATGCACACACAAATATATACATACATGACGGGCTTCTTTCAGTGTCCGTGTACCAAATCCACTCATAAGGCTTCATTGGCCCGAGGCTATAGTAGAAGACTCTTGCCCAAGGTGTCACACAGTGGGACTGAACCCGGAACCATGTGGTTGGTAAGCAAGCTTCTTACTTTACAGCCATACTTAGAACTTTTGACAACAACTGTATGAACCATCACCCTCTGACTTGGTAGTCTCCTACCATTTAACTTCTTCCATCTTCTTTGCTGTCAGTTCAGGATAACCAACCATCTCATAAATAAAGTTCTTGAAAAGGCTGACAAATTTATTACAAATAAAAATGAAAACCACAAAACAAAAAAACACAAAAAACAAAAAAAAACAAGATTCTTAATTTTGAAAACTGTGTGATTTATCAACAGTCAGTTGATTTCTTGAAATGATAAAGGAAATAAAAAAAAAATTAACAAACAAAACAAAAGACAAATGGAATGGTGATAGAGAGACTGGTTTGGACTTCGAAGTATTTTATTTCCAACGTATTCAAATGTCGGACTCATCTATATGAAAAGGTGTTATGCAAATATTTAGATCTTTATCTTCTGCTTTTGCCATTCTATTTAGAAACAACATTTTCAAATGAAACACACTATTTCTCTACCGAGAAAGTAAATTCTAATGCACATTGTTTTAGCTGAAGATTAAGAGAAAAAAAAAAAAAAAGAACCAGTATTGTTAATAAGAAAAAGAAGTTTGATATTTATTTCTTTTATATATAATTTATTATTATTATTATTATTATTATTATTATTATTATTATTATTATTATTATTATTATTATCATTACTATCATCATCATCATCATCATCATTATTCTTATTATTTCTTTTTTACTTCCACAACTCCCAAACATGGTTTATTATTTGTGTCTTCATTCAAGCAATGACATCAAATAAAGAAACAGAATAAGATTAAAAAACAACAAAAAAAAAAATAACAAGAAAGGATAATGAAGAAAAAATTTGAATAACACATATGCATGTGTGTGTGTGTGTATGTGTCAGTGTGTGTGTGTGTGTGTGTGTGCATAGAAAGATTGGTGTGTGTTCCTTACCTACGAATCTCTTGGTCTACTCTGTACAAGAGAAAGAAAGGGGAATCAGACCAAAGGAATTGAGATGGAATAGAGAGAAAAATCAATATTTTATACAAATGATGTGTATTGTGTACATTTTGATGTGGATTGCATTGTGTGAACATTCTATGTGTATCTGTAAGTATGTATGTGTGTATTAATATGTATATATAACACACACACACACACACATATATATATATATATATATATATATATATATATATATATATATATATACCTACATGCATACATACATATATACATACAAATAAATATATATACATACACGTACATACATACACTCACACATGTATATAGATGCATGTATATGCATGTATTTATATGTATGTAAATGATGTATATCTGAGTGTAGTTATACTTATATATGTGTATTGTATGCATTCATAAATATGCAAATATATGCGTGTAAATATTCGAAGGGATACGTGTGTGCATGTATGTGTGTGTGTGTGCCTGCCTAATATAGCTTTCTATTTAGGCTTTATCAATTTGCATAGAATGCATTTTTTATTTAAAAATGGTGTATCCTCATGATTCACGAGTGTGTTGAGACATATTCCTTACATGTATAACATGTGTGTAAGTAAATCTCACATCTATAAAAGTATGTATGTACACACACGTATGTACACATATTTATGCATGCATACACACATGTATACATACACACACATGCATGCATACTATATGGTAATAATATATATATATATATCCATTCTGCAGGGTACACTATAATTACTCATAACACCAAAAGCACACAACAAATATTAATAAAACTACAGATTCTTTTGGGGCAACAATGAAGTTGTAATGAAAAAGTGAGCAGAATGTGCCAACCTTTGATATGTAAGGGGAATATGTCTGATCATACCTTTATTGCAAGTAGTAATTCTTGTAGCTGTGTGGTAGGAAGCTTGCTTCTTGACTACATGGTTCTAAGTTCAGTCTGACTGCATGGCACCTTGGGCAAGTATCTTCTATTATAGCTTTGGGCTAACCAATGCCTTATGAGTGGATTAGGTAGATGGAAACTGGAAGAAGCCCATTGTTTTGTGTGTGTGTGTGTGTGTGTGTGTTTGTGTGTGCATATGTGTGTTTGTCCTCCACTACTATTTTGTAACCGATGTTGGTGAGTTTGCATCTTCGTAACCTAGTGGTTTGGTAAAAGAGTCTGATAGAATAAGTACCATACTTAAAAAAAATGAAATAAGTACTGGAGTTGATTCATTCTACAAAAAATTCTTGAAGGTGGTGTCCCATCTTGGCTGCAAGTCGAATGAGTGAAACGAGTAACAGACAGAGCAATACCCACCATCATTATTTGATGTGTATTTTCAATGGTGGCATAGGTTTGATGGGTTCATGCAAAATGAATTAATTCTTCTTACGTGTTACTGCCATCATCGATGTATCAACAGACCATGTTCTGTTCTCACATTTTCTTTCTGGTTTGTTTCCTATGGCTGGATACCCTTTCTATCATCAACCATTTTACATAGTGTAGTTGGTGTATTTTATTGTGGAACCAACATTTGAGGTTGTCATTTTCTCAGCAACAATGAAGATCTCTGAAACCTTTGTCATCTCCACTCATTAATCAACCAAATCCAGAATGTTCTGGATGCATTTTATCTTAACACCAGTATTAGTAAGGTTGCTCACACACACACATACACCATTCTTGTCATCACCATTGTCATCGTCATTATAAGTTTACTTTCTATGGTGGCACAGGTTGGATATGGACAGACCATTTCTGCTCTCCTAGATAGGTGAAAGGACTACATCTTGCTCATAAGTTCCCCTTTTGGCTTTGTCTGTATAACTGGATGCCCTTCGAACAAACAACCACTTTACCGAGTGTACCGGGTTCATTTTTCATTGCACCCATACTATAGAGATTATTACGTTTTTAAAAAGAATAAAACGTCCTCACAATCCCACATTGAGGGATGCATTTTATTTACAACACCAGAATTAGAAAGGACAAAGGTGACAAAGTGAGGGATAGCAAAGAGGTGGGTAACTGGCAAAAGTGAGAAATGGAAGTTGATATCAAATGGTCATTGGGGTAATATATGTAGTGTATGGAGTACATGCAGGTCTGATGAGGCCCCCTGAAATATAAACCCCAAGATCATGAGAGAGCTAAGATGATAAAGATAAGAGAGAGAGAGGCAGAGTGTTGGAGAAAGGATCAGATAGGACAAGTAGCATTGGAAGTTGCACTGGAAGCAATGTAAGATGAGACAAAGTGATCTACTGCTATCTTTAATTACATCAGCTGCGTAGTACAGTAAGGATAGGAAAAACAAGAGATGAGCTGTAGTGGCATGAATGCTAGAATGATAAATGTGAGGGTGAAACAGTGGAATATAATATTTGTTATGGCTTTGTTATATGCGTGTGTATGTGTTTGTGTGTGTGTGTGTGTGTAATATAAATATATATAAAGACTTAGTTCCTATGTAGAGAGTATGATATATACAAGAGTGTTTCATTGACGTTGCTTCTAATGTCACTGCTGAAGTGTCTTATCAACAAATCTACTCATCGGCAATATGGTTTACATCTCAATATTTATGTGTAATTTTATTAGTGTATATTTTGTTGTGTGCATGTAAGCATGTATACTACATATATAATGTAAGAGAAAGCACAAATATTTACAACAAATATGTACACAAACATAGCAACAAAACACACACACACATACACTCATAAAGACATGAGGTAAGGTCATATAAAATATAAACATAAAATGCAAACATTCACATTAACATACACACACATCCTCAATATTCACAAAAGGAACATCAACAGGCTAACACTAAACAAAAACAAAATTTGTTTGTAATTCACATACATTACAATATACATACAACTATATATAAGCACACACACACACACACGTACAATATGTTGATAAGTCAGTCATGTATATCAATACACACATCTACAGCCATACATATATATACATAGATACAAGCATACAAGCATACGTACACACATACAGATACAATATATTTTGTTTGTAAGCAGTTACAAAAATAAAAAAATAAAATCACGGAGAAAAATGCTATGAAATTCTTTCAAAAGTTAGAAAATGCAAGAGAAGGGGGTGGGGAGGATGGCAGCAGGGTTTATAGAAAATGTTGATTGGCAGTGCAAAAGTTGAATGTAGAAATATCTTTAATCACAGTTCTCATTCTATAAACTAATTCAATCACTCAATGTTGGCTTTCTATGAAATTTGGATTTATTTCCAAATGTAAGATTGGAAAATATCTATGTCTATTGATATTGAGAAAATTACATTAGCTACTAATTATGTACTGGACTGGAAAGCTGGCCGGGGTGATGGTGGGCAGAACACTGGTGTAAATATGTCCATGTATATAAGGAACCCACACCTTCAGAGCTCAGAGAGAATGTGTTCCTCTTTATCTCTCTACCATTCTATTGCTCTATAACTTTAACGTATATATATATATATATACTGTGTATGTGTGTGTGTGTGTATATACATTACATACATACATATATATATATATATATATATATATATATATATATATATATATATATATATATATACATACATTTATGTATATACAAACACTTACAGACATATATACACATACTCCATTCCATATATAAACAACCTGAAACCTAAATAATACTATGACATCAAGAACATCAGTTACACATATCAATTTGACAGATGAACACAAAAAACCTATTTGGGTTCTCAATTTGTTCGGTAATTACAAGTTCCTTGCAGCAAACATAGCCATGAGATTTGGCAATACATATATCTAGGTATCATTGTCATCAGAGAAGAGAGAGAGAGAGAGAAACAGACAGACAGACAGAGAGAAAGAGGGAGAGAGTCAGAGAGTATAATAGAGTTATCTTCAGTTCATACTTTTACAAAAATAGAGGGAAAGACAAAGTACCACAAATCTAGCAACAACATGTTTGAATATGTTGTTTATGAAAGAATTCGAACAATAAGAGCTGTAAACTCTGATTGTCAGAATTCTCAGAAAATTACTTAGATTGAAAATACAACAGTGAGTATTGGTACCGATGATGTCAGAATATGATGAAAATGAGTAATGTATATCTTTCCATAAAAGACTTTTTAGTAAAATGTACAGATGTTATAAGCATGTAAAATATATATAAACTCTTATTTAGAGTATTGATGCATAAAATCTAACAAACTGAAAACTAAAGCATTAAGAAATAGAAACACCTGTTACATGTATAAGAAATACGTGAGTACTTTATATATATATGTATATATATGTACATATATATATATATATATATATATATATATATATATATATATATGTATATATATATATATATATATATATATATATATATATATATATATATATATTTACCATAATCATCATCACATTTATGTTTTTCCGTAGATGTATGTTTTAGATGAAACTCATTGAAGTAGATGTTCTATAGCCAGATGTTCTACCTGTCAAAACTGCCGTGTTCATCCAGCAATGTATTTTTCATTCAAATTGTCCTCATATGTTTGCTGAACAACAGGGCATTTGATTACAGGAAAATGTAAACAATGTCATTGTTTTTTTTTTGTTTTTTTTGGTGTTTTGCTCAGATGATGTTATGTTATGATAGCATGTGGAACTGACATTCACACACACACACACACACACACAGAAGCACACATATGCACACACTTCCAAAAGTTTCACGAAGTATTGGTGAGTCTGAAGGTATAGCAGAAAAGACTATTGCCTAACATGTCACACAGTTGGATAGAACTCAAATCTAAGTGATTGCTATGCAAACTTTGTAGCTCAAATCTACATGGACAGACAAATAGACACACACAAATTTGTTTTTCTTACTACACATACGCATGTGTGTGTGTATGTGCATGTCTGTATCATATTCATCTATCAGAGTGATGAGGAACATTTACTCATCATCAAGGATGACTGATGATTTGTGCAGTGACTTTGTTTAAAATAAAGAAGAATTCTGCATTGTCAACTTCCCTCTAGCATCTGTGATGATCTTCAATCCAATAGCAAAACCAGGTCAAGTTGAATAAGGACAGAGATGGATGCAGTAGATGACCAAGTTGTTTTACTCTCTTCATCTTGCTTCCTACTCTCCACAAGGCATTGCTGCATTTCCTTTCGTTGAGCCATGAAGGTTCATTCCACAGAGTCTGCCAGATTCGCTCTTCATCTGCTTCTGTAGGTGAGCCCTAATATGCTAATTAACCTATAGCTGAATCCCTCAAAGATGACACCAATCCAGGCCAGATTAGACTTGAGAGCAGTAGTGGCTACGAAGTGGTTCCACACTTCCCAAAATCCTCAAACTCCCAAACCAAGGCCCTAAAACCAGACAGTTCAACCTTTTAACATATAAACCGAATATACCTGTCTAAAATATTCTACCTGTTTTAAGTCCAAACTGTCAAGATTTGGTCTCTAACACTTACCCTACATTGTCATTCTAAAAGTATACAATCAGTTCATTGAAATCTGAAGACTTAAAGATAATGTAGGGGTATTTCAAAACAATGTGAAGAAATAAGTATTGAATTTGACAAAGTAACACAGACATACCTTTTTAAATTTTGCTTGATTTAGTCATTAGACTGCTACCAAGGTGGGGGCACTGCTTTGAGGAAATTTTAATGAAATGAATTGACCTCACATAATTTTTTTTTTTCTTTAAGCTTGACACTTATTCTATTGACTTCTTTTCTTGAACTGCTAAGTTATGGGGATGTAAATACACCAACACCGGTTGTCTATATATATATATATATATATATATATATATATAAAATGACATTTACCAAAGTAGTTATAGAAGGAGGTGTAGTGAATTTATATATCAACAGTAATGGTAATTCCCTGGAAAGTTCTGGAGCAAATTATAAAAACAATTACAATGCCATTTATATATATATATATATATATATATATATATATATATATATATATATACGTATATATATATATATATATATATATATATATATATATATACGTATATATATATATATATATATATATATATATATATATATATATATATATATATATATATATATATATATATATATATATATATATTATATATATATATATATATATATATATATATATACAAAACAGGGAAATGAAAATTGTTTTTTGTTGTTATTTATTTTTCATTACACGGGTTTCATTTTCCAAAGAAATGTAAGGAATTTCCAATTAGAGAAATTGTCAGAGAGAAAATTTTTTTTACAGTTTTTCTAATAGGAAATTCTGTACATGCCTCTATAACTTTGTGATTCCTACTGGAAAATGGAACATGTGTAATGGAGAATAAATAATACAAAAAAGAAAATTCCCATTTTCCTGTCTTGTTTATTCAACAACTTTGGAAATAATATTTCCATTATTTTCTATTTCAATAAATGTTTTGATCTATATACAACAATAATAATGGATACATATTGATTGTCATAATGAAATAAGCAGATGTGAATCAAGAGGAAACAACTGGGATTTACCCTAACTACCTATATGAAATTATATATATATATATATATACCAGTTGCCAAACTGTTGCGTTAATAAATAGACAGCATCGGAAAAACAAATGTAAAATGATGTCGATGATACTGATGATATCTAAGTAATGGAGCTGCTGTTACTTGTACAGAAACCCTTGTATACTAGAAACAATTCCAATAACTTTCTCCTCCCAAAGTTAACACATCATCCATTTACGTGTCTAAGCGTGTATGTATTCATGTGTATGTAATTATGTCTATGTATGCTTGTATCTATGTATCTGTGTGTGTGTGTGTCTTTCTGTGATAGAGTAAAGCTCACTCTAGAAACATCCACCCCAGGTGTCGTTGCTGCAGCTGTAAATACTACAATAGAACAGAATTTAGAATTATTAAATATATTGTATAGTTTATAACATTGTCCTTTCTGACTATCGTCCAACATTATTGTTTTCATTCATTCTCCCCACCAACACCACCACAGCATTTATTAATATTTTGAAGTAAAAATAACATCAAAATGGAACCATAACAGTGACATACCATAAATAGACTACATAATAAATGCCATATACACAGCAACAAACCTACTAAATAGCCCAAACAGAGACATAACAAATTGGAAACAATAAATACTATAGAAAGAGAAGAAACAGGCAAACAAAAATAAGTAGAATTTTTGCAGAATGTTCCACCATTCTTTCTCATTGTCCCTCTATATAACTTTCACACAACATACTCACCTACAGATCTGATGAGATAATACATGTGTGTATGCATGTCTGTGTTCACATAAAGCGTTTCCATAAACTATATACAAATTTGCTACTCAAAGTGTATTATACTTCATAAATCTATGCCACATGAAAACATCTTGTAATAGAGATAGGGATTAGCTGTGACACTGGTCTATTATTTATTTATATACATATAAAGGAACACAATAAACATAATTTGTGTTTATGCCTTATGTAACATACACATGTTTCAAAAACCCAGCAGACATCTGTAGCATCAGCTTAGAAGCTCAGTTATGTGACAAATGCAGCCAGCCTACTTCATCAGAATTACTGGCAAAAATACAACACAAAGAGAGATGTGGGCCTTTATACACAACAGTATTCAAAGAAGAATAAGGTTGTCATAGAAGAATAGAATAAGGAAGTGAGAAAGTAGATTAAATATATAATATATGTAGCCGTTGCCAGTACTGTGTGACTGGCCCTCCTACTGGTGGCACGTAAAAGCACCCACTACACTCTCGGAGTGGTTGGCGTTAGGAAGGGCATCCAGCTGTAGAAACTCTGCCAGATCAGATTGGAGTCTGGTGCATCCTTCTGGCTTGCCAGTCCTCAGTCAAATTGTCCAACCCATGCTAGCATGGAAAGCAGACGTTAAACGATGATAATGAAGTATTGAAGGCTGATCTCAAAGCACTGAACCTTGCAAAGGAGATAACAGAAGAGCAAGATATGTGGTGTATTGCTGTACTCGTGAAGACTACTCAAGAAGACCTGTCCACCACAACAACCAAGGTGCCACATCAAAAGCACCCTGTACATTCTGTAAAGTGGTTGATGTTAGGAAGGGCATACACCTGCAGAAACCAAGTCAAAACAGACTATGGAACCTGGTGTAGCCCCGGCCATTACCAGTTCCTATCAAACCGTCCAAACCATACCAGTATGGAAAATGGAGGTTAAATGCTGCTGCTGCTGCTGATGATGATATATCTACACACAACACACACACGCACGCGTGCACATACACACACACACACACACACACACACACACACATACACACACATATATATATATATATATATATATATATATATATATATATATATTTATATTCATATACACCCACACGTATGGATTACCACTCAGCATACGTAATCAACTCCATGAGATCTCAATGCGTGCTAACTAATGAAATAAAAACAGGATATCACAATATTATCAAATTCTGTGTATACACACACACACACACGCACACACACAACACACATGTAGACACAACGTATTATCAAGCACAACAATGTGGAATGTTTTCCCTCCACACACACACACACACACACACACAAACTCCAAGTTTATTAAGTGGATATCAAATACCTCTTGTACCCAAACATCTGTAATAAGCGAGAGCAAGGGGAAAAAGTTGTGAGAAATGAATGGTGTAAATTAGATAATAAAAAAGCCAAAATATTAGATGTTTACTTATTGGATTATTGAGGTGTGAAGAAAGATACAGAAATTAAGGATTGGTTTGGAGAAATAAAAACAAAACATCCTTTGATATACAAATTGATGTTCTGTAACTGATCTTTTAATTCATACTCATTTAGTCATCACTATCATCACCATCATCAGTGTAAATCTTTATCATCACTGTTGCTGTCACCACAATCGATATCATTATCACTATTGTTGTCACCATCACTAACATCATCATCATCATCATTATTAATGATCATCATCATTTTCATCATCATCATCATCATTACTGTAATCATCATTGCCATCAACATCACTAACAATGTCATTGTCATCATCACCATCACCCTTATCTTCACCACGACTACCACTCCTAACACTACAACAACCATCATCATCATCATCAATGACACTATCTTATTTTTGTCAATATCATCACCAATGATTGTCATATTCACTGTTGATATTATAATTCTCATCATCGCTATAATCCTCATAACCATCAACATCATAGACAATATCACTATCATCATCATTGTCATTATCAGAACTATTATTACTGTCATCATCATCATCGTGGTCATCATCATTATTGTCATCGTCTCTGACAATATGATTATCCGCCAGGATATACCTACAAATTTGGAAGCTACCTATTATTCCCAGCCTTTTCAACCTGAACCATTAGCTCTCTAGAATTTTCTCCCAGTTTAATGTCTTTTTTGCAAATGTTAACCTGTCGTAGATTAAAATAAGCATTAGCAGCACAAGGCTTGCTGATCTCAAAGGGTTTGCTCCTTTCTTCAGACCTAGTTTCTATCTATTAAACTTCATTCACAACATACTGATAAAGTAGAAGCTAAAGTAAGAAGAGACTTGCTCAAAGTCCCATACTGCAAACTAACTCCATAACAACACAGCCATGCTTCTGACTTCATTTTGTTTTCTTCCTTGGTAAAAGCTTCTATAATCCACCAGATATTACACCTGCGCAATTAAAAGTCATAACACTGGCAAAATGATTTTAGTTGGATATCAGAAAACAATGAATTATTAGAGACTGATACAGAAATGCTAAAAAATTTCATGTGTGCATGGGTGTATTTACATACACTCATATATATATATATTTATGCCAATGTCTATTCTCTATGTAAATGTACTGAAATACACAAGAACATTTCATATACTCTGCAACTACAAGTCTGCATCAGTGTCATTTCGTATTTTTATATATGAAATACAACTAAATCTATCATCATCATTTATTTTTGTGTCTGTTAGTCAATGCTAGCATTTGTTGTACAAACATTATTGAAGCATTGTTTCATAGCCTGATGCTTTTCAAGGTACTAACCCTTTCTTGTTTACAAGCAAGGGATCTATTATTCCACATATCTTTGAAGATGTAAAGACAGTGGAAGACTTGTTGACAAATCCACTTCAGTGATATTTGGAGAAATGTAAATACATACACATGTAGGTATATGTCTGACGGAGTAGGATACATTCTAGTCACCTGTATAGCTGGCTATTCAAGAAAATGTCATCCTCAATGATTGGTGTAGCAGCATTATAGTCAACTGCTACAAGAGTAAAGGAGATTCCTTAGACAGAAGTAATTACAGAGGTATCAAATTGCTGGACCATGTCATGAAAGAAATGGAAAGAGGTATAACACAATTAATTAGGAGTAGAATTAAACTAGACGAAATGTGGTTTGGCTTTGTGCCAAGGAGAATGCTCTACTGATGCTATCTTTGTAGACAACTACAGGAGAAGTATTTGACTAAGACTAAACTATTGCATTTGGAATTTGTTGATCAGAATAGAACCTTTGACAGAGTATCTCACTGGGTGATATGGTGGTCTCTGAGGAAGCTAGGGATAGGCAATGGCTTGTGAAAGCTGTACAGGTCGTGTTCAGGGGTGTTGTTAGTAAGGTAAGAGTTAGCCATATGTACAACAATGATTTTGGTGTACAGAGGACATGCACTAGGGCTTAGTTCTCAGTCCCTTCTTATTCATCATTGTCAACAAGATCATAACAGAGGAATTAAAGACTGGTTGCCCCTGGGAACTGCTTTATGCTGATGATCTTTTCTATTGGCAGATTCTGTAAGAGAACTAGAAAAAAAATTCCAGGCATGAAAGCAAAACTTGGATTTGAAGGGTTTTAGAAATAATAACTTAGCAAAGACCAAGTAGAGAAGAAAATAGACAGGACCCTACTTATTCCTTTACATGAATATAAACTACAGTTTATATTCAAACCTATTATTTTAAGGAAATCAATTTCCCCAAATATATTTGGTATTGAACCAGTATTTCCTTGGATGACATCATCCCTTCATGAGGCTATCATAACCTCTATCTCAATTATATATATATATATGTGTTTGTGTGTATATATATATTATTTCCATTCCATACAATCATTAAAAGGCTTGTCTATTACACAGCTACTACTTCTACAAAATCAACATATGCAATACAAACAAAACTAAAATATATTAAATACCAGATTTTACCGCCTCTCAATTCAATTTGTATTGGTCAGCATTTTAGTCACAAATAAACACAAGAGTGTAAACATATTAACCAATATCTAATTATTCTATTATATATCCTAATCTACCTTGCAGGCTTTTGACCTTTCTACTAAATCATTTCAAAAGATGTAAATAAATGGTCTGCATTCCAAGATTCCAAACTACTTTGCTAATTACCAAATGTTCAGCTTCAATGAACTACGGGTCAAGTTGCACACTGGACTGCTATTTACTTATCAGAAAAGTCACTTCACAATTATTAATGAAGTTCCTCAACAAACCCCAAACTAATTTTGTTTTTATTCACTGTCTGTAGAAAGAAATGCCAAACCTTGTTTCTCATTCTCATGCTTTATATTTCCTCTATTCGTTGGTGGAATACATCAACACTACTGTAGGACAATTGCTGCTTTATTTTCACACTGTTCTACCTATGGCAAAAGATTTTTCACCTGTGGGCATGTGTGTGCGCACACGTGCAAGTGTGTGTGTGTGTTTAGGTGTGTTTGTTCACAGTTTTACAGATGGCTCAAACAACTATATCTGTATGTTGTGTGTGAGTGTGAATAGCTTCATGGCCATCACTTACAAGTGTGTATGGTGTTCGTGAATGTACCATGGATTGAATAACAGTTTTAGGAGCTTATGTACTCATGAGCAGACATACATACCCACTTGGTAATTTACCCTTGATGCAGCAGAATACCCTGAGTATGACAACTAGAAAGAGAGAGGACTGCACAAGTTCTTTATTGCTAATATTGCAATGAAACCACATATGCACAGTTTACACTGAGATAACAACTATTGTGCAAGCTCCAAATCTCTAAAGACAGCGATTTTTATTGATGTCATTATATAAACAATTCATTTGTAAATAGGAAGAACATTCATCCACAAACTCCTCCATTACTGTTTCATGAATTCCAACATGTAGGCAATAGATACATGAATAGAAACTATTTTGAACCTATCCAAAAGGTAGGAGCTTGGGAGAAAAGAAACAGATGATAAAGGAAGAATACTGAGAATGGTGATATTAAATAGCACAAAGTACTTGGTAATTATATAACTTGTGGTAAGCATCTGATGTTTAGAAAAACATGCATGACACAAAAACACTTGACTCCCATTCTATCTTCATCATAATTATTATTATTATTTGCACATCCCTAAATTGCACTTTCTTCTGGTGACCAATTCCAGTTCAGAGAACATACATATCAGTACCAGAAATTGGAACTGCACTGTTAACCTTTCTGATTGCAAACTGGGCTTCCTTTGATTTTATATGTTAATGGTATCAGGAGAGATATTCCATAGAATAGCAACTATTTCAATAAAACAGAGTATTCAGTAAAATACGTGTCCACACAGGAAAAAGAGAGACTAGAGAAGAGAACATTTCCTTAACGTTACACCTGATGCACATTGAAAATCCTTATAAATAATAAGAAAGATTTTTCATTTATTAACGACCAGTAACATATTGGAATAAATATTTGCAACATTTTCTTGCTTTAGGCTGGTTTACATTATTAAAACTATTTTAAAAAATTGAAATAAAAAAGTAACTTTAAAATATCTGCTTTATGTGTAAGATGTAAAAGTTATTTATTGTAGTGACAAGTCAATAGAAGAAGCTGACCAATATTGCTTATAGCAAATGTCAATTGCAATTCCTTAATTTAAATGCAAGCTCTACTGGTCTTTGTATAGTTTTGGTCAAAAAACAGGAGAACTTTCAAGAACAAATAGTGAGGCTAAAGGCATCGCATATGAAATCTTAAAGTTATTAATTTTGAAATATATTTCAGATCTAAAAAGCTATTTCTATATTTAACCACTTTCAGATGCTAATGTGAATTTATTTTGAAATATCTCACAGAAAGTTATATTTTCATGAAGAAGACAGCATATTTTAAACAATTTGACTAATCTTATGCTGAAGTGTTACTACATTAGTTTGTCCATTATACACTTGCAGGGAAATGTATAAGGTGTAAAATATACAAGTAAATACATTTAATAACTGCACCATCTTGTTTTGTAAGATAATCAGAGGTGGGTGTAAAACAGTGACCTTGATTTTTACATAACCTTGGCGGGGGCATTAACCCTTAAATGTTGCATGAATTGTGTGTCCAATGATAAAAAGTTCTTTTCATAAGAGTAATGCTTATATCTATTTTTACTTTAAATAAGTACAAAAACTATTATATTTATGTCTCATTCAATAACATTTACAATCTTATCAAAAGTGCCAGAAAATATCTACAAGACTTGCAAAGCCCTTCTTCCAAAATTCACTTGTCCATGATGAAAAATACTCCTCCAGTAATATTTTGACCTCATCTGCAGAATTCCTATATCTCCCATCCGAATGATTTTCAAGACTGCAGAATAAATGATAATAAGATGGAGAAATGTCTGGCAAATATGGTGGTTGGGGCATCATTTCCCATTCAAACTGCTCCAGCCTTTGGAATGCCATCCTTGCTGTATGTGAACGAGTATTATTCTGATGAAAGAACACCTTTCATCTTGACACCAAAGATGTTTTTTTTTTTCTTCTTTAGCTTGGGGTGCTTGTGTTTTTCCTTTCCCTGCCCACTGTGTTCAGCACTTGACATTTTTAAAGAAAACCATTTCTCGTCACCAGTCACTATCTGGTCCAAAAGAGGTTCAGAAACTATCCCTTGTTATTATCAGTATAAAAAATACAACAGAACAGCGATAGGCCTAATAGGTAAGTTCTTTGCAATGTAGCTAGCATTCACAAAATGTAATTAAACGAAAAATATATTTACAAAGAATCACAACACTGTATGCATTAAGTGACATGTCTGAATAATACTTTAATAATTGATGATAATACACATGAAACTATGATGTGTGTATATATGTATATGTTTTGCAGCATAATGTATACAGTCTACATGGTTTCAATTATACAACAAATTGGTGTTTGACATTCTGCTAATTTGTGACGTATGTGAAGCTGCTGATCTCTAATGTAATAGGTGATGGCAATTAGATGCAGCAGTGATTAGATTCTAATCTAACAGTATATTCTGATACAGGAGGAACTATTAAATGTACTTATGTATGTTCTCTTCTGCTTTTAATTATTTGAATTCTTCCTCTGAGGAAAGAGCAGGTTTCTAACAAAGAAACAAAACTCCATCACTGGAACAATGATAACAAAACAATGTCACTTTCCATACTTGAGAAGAATCTTACATATTTTAACTGTCCTGCTTACAGATTGTATTTGTAATATGCAATTTAGTTGCTTGATTCCTTTTCTGAAAACCCTTACTGTATCTGATTGTCAATTAGGCATTTACTCACAAAACAAAGTGCCCCAATTATTATTGGTATAAAAGTAAATTTGTAATCTGGATATAGAAGCTGGAAGTTTTGAAGCAGCTATCTATAATTATCCCCTTTCTTTTGATTTTCAAAGAGATACTCACACCAGTAAAGATAGCTGACCTCTATGATGGTACATAAATGTTCTTGTCTGTCCCAAACAACAATATCTGGCCTGTTATGTTAACACTTGACAGATGTTTTAATGGGAAAGTTTGACCAATATATCTTGCGCTGATGTTTCTGTAAATATTCAGTGATAGGGTTTTCTCTATATTTATTCCCCAACAGTCATTTTGGTGAACGGCATTGTATATTGTATTTGGAACAATATTATGGTGTATAGATTATAAATGAAGTTATATATAAAATTCAACATTAAACTGAAGGATCACTCAATACTTTTTGGTAGAATATATATTAACTTTCACAAGGGAAAGAATGTCAGTGACTTCGAAGTTTTGGCTTGCTTGAGTCATCAGACTACTTACATATATGCATATATGACAGAACCACATAAATCATCCCACACACTACGTAGATACACATACATACACAAACATGTGCATGCGCACATACGCGCACACACACACACACACACACACACACAGATATATTTAAACATTGTTTCCAAAGCAATAAGTGTAATCTGCTAACTTTCATGTCCATTGATGGCTGAGTCACATTTTGTTAGTTCTAGTCATTATATAACGACACTAGTCAAGTTAGTCTGTCTTTTCTAATGATGAAAGTGTAAAAATATTTTGGTTAGAATATATTTTTGTATAAATATTCACGAAGACACACACACACACACACACTTATATATAGTGAAGATTAAATCAGCTTATCAAATTCACATCACTAGCACACGTAACTACCATATATCTATATAAGTATTTATATTCACATGTGCTGACTCATACACTCACACACGTGTATGAGTATGTATGTATGTATCTATATGTGAGTGTTTTTGTGTAGGTGTATGTTTATGGGAGGTATGAAGGTGTCTTATTTGCATATTTTTATTTACAATATGTGGATGTATGTGTGTGTAAGGGAAATAAAGTGAGAAGAAAAAAAGAAAAATGTGAGATTTACTTTATATGTTTTCAATACAGAATATAATGTTCCTGTATATGTATATATCTATATACACAGAGACATTCACACACACACACACACACACACACACACACACACGCACACACACACACACACATATACATACAGATATATACATACATATATAATTAACTAGCAGAGATACCCGGCGTTGCTCAGAATTAAAATGGTATAGTTTGTTTATATATATTACAGTTATGTTGAAACAGGTGATACAGGAAAGTGCAGCATTGACGACAAAACATTTGTAGAGTAAATGATGGTCTAATTCGACTAGTCGACATGTAATACATTCGTTTGGAGGATTCCGTGCCCTAACCTAGCGTGGAAAACTGGGGTGGGGGTGTGTAATTTTTGAACCCACCGAAAAGCTGTCAGTGGATATACTCGCCTTTGAGGTGGTCAGCACTGCGTGTAACACGACCCATCATATGGTTAACAGTCAAATGAATGGAGGTGTAATGGAGATATTATACGTAGATGGGTACATTCTGGTAATGGGCTGTAATGGGAGACGGTGACGGAAAAGTGAACTTTCGAAAGAGGTTGAGGAGGTGCTGTGGTAGTGCTGGCAATCTTACCTTACCACCTGAGCAGCACATGCCACTAGTTTCATTTGGAAATTTGAAAGCTTTGCAGAAACAACAATTTGAGTGTAGCACATCAATTTGTACAGAATTATCGTTTTTATAAGGCTGGGATGGATCATATCTGAAAGCAGCTCCTGGTGTTGTAAGGAACGAATTTGCCTGTGGTCTACTACAGTTCTCTGTTGTTACTGCTTAGATACCAAGTCTTACGTTGCTAGTTTGTATACACTAAGTTTTTTTGTTGCTTGTATAAATACATACACTGGGTCTTCAGTAGTTAGGTGCATATATAGCAACACTACAGTCCTTAAGTGTCACATGTTATCTATGTCAATACTTTCTCATCAGTCCTAGAATAATGAAAAAATTAGGGATTTGCAGGAATTTTGTCTGTCAGAGCATGTAAAGACATTATAACCAATGTCACTATATTAACATTGACCTAGATATTTGTGGAATACATTGAAATATCATGTGACACTCTTAAACATACATTTTTCCTCGTAGAATGTCACTTAACAATATACAAAATATATTGTGAAACAAAAAAAAATGTGCATTAAACAAAACAATAGTTGATGGCAAAAGAGAGATGCAGTTTCCCTGGCACTTACTGGAATGGTTAATATGACATTGAGTACAAAAGACACACATTATGAAAATACCTGATTTTGTGAGATGGAAGTGAAATGGATAAAACAGATTTATTGACATGATGCTGATTTCTTTGGTAGTCTAAAAATATCCGAAGAAATATCAACAAAAAGATAAAATGCAATGAAATAAAACAAGCAATCTTCTTCTCTTCTTCTTCTTTCTCCCATGCTGCCAAAGATGGACATTGTGTCATTCTCTTTCTGCTGTCAGAATGTCACTACTTAATGTTAGCAATCATTGACAACATTCTTGTGTCATATTGTTGCTGTATCACTAAACACTGTTGACATGTTCCATAGTAATTTGCAATTTTGTACCTCAGCAATTCTATTCTTGCAAACTCTCTGAGTAATATCAAACTCACAGCCATTTCGCAAATGAGTGCAAAAAAAGAATATACAATATATCACCAGCAATCTGGTGTATGTAAAAGGAAGTTCTCCCAGAAATCCTGTCCTTTACCTGTTGTTTCTAGCTTGTCCGAGGTGGTATTTGCGCCGCGCTGATATTTTTCTTAAATTTCTTACACGTGTTTTCAATACAGGAGGATTAGGATTTCGGCCACAAAACACATTCTCAATATTTTAATTATCTCCCTCTCCATCCCAATTTCTTCATTTTTCACTTTTTCCGAATGTTTTTCTTGGTAATCCATGGAGAAAAAACAGAGTACAAATCTTTAAGAATTTTCATCTTTATTTTTTCTTAAGGAAACACTAAAATCTCCTTCCCAACCATCCACCCATTACCTCACCACTTTCAAAATGCTAGAAACTCTCAATGTTTCACTTTTAGCTTTTTGGAAACCGGGGAAGTATCTTCGGAAATAATGTCATTTACTTGTCGTTTCTAGCATGTCGGATTTTCTAGTGATGCTCTAATATTTTTTTACGTCTGCTGTTTCAGCACAATTCTATGCATGCATGAAACATCAGCCGAAAGTGAAGCATTGGGTGTTTCTAGCATTTTGAAAGCAGATAGGAGGATGGGTGGGTGAGGTGGGGAAGGGGCATTGAGCGTTTCTTTAAGAAAAATTAAACTTTTAAAAAATTCCAATCCATTATTAAACAACCACCCAGCTATTATGTTACTGACATACACCAATCTTCACCTATCTGTTCTACAACTACTACAATGACCACTGCTCCTCTGAACTACAATGTAATATACCATTGCTGCCAAAGTTAGCTGCACACACATCTCTGCTCTTTTTCATCAGCCTTATTGTATTTCATCCTTTTATATCAGAACCTCAATTCTCTGAAATTCCTTTACTGCTTGTGATTTCATTACAGAATTACAATCTGAACAGTTACCACATTAAATGCACCAGCCTGGCAGGGATAGGTCTACAAGACCAACAAACACTATTTGACAAAATCAACTTTGATATATTACTTGTACTCGGTATATTAACATTGACATAAAACTTTTGACACTGACAATATTCAAATTCAATGATTCTTTGGTTAAATATATTCTGTACATACCCTGTATCTCTGAATAACTCTTCTCCCTACAGTTGCCTTTCACTCCCTAAATCAGTACTTTTAAATATAGATACCAAGATTAAATATTCAATTTCTTTAAAGTATTCTAATTTCTTTCATATTCCAATAATTTGGAGAAATAATAAAACAATTTCATACTTTAACTTCTCACTTTTTACTTCAATCAAATTTTTATAATGTTTTTATTTTAATTTTTGTTTTATTTAAGATGTTTTTTTATATCAATTTTTATCATGTTTTATTTTTTTATTTCTTTCCTGTAATGAAATTAAAATGATTGTATCTCCCAATCGTTTTTTACGCTTGCTTTCATCTCTAAACCTTTCATTTGTCGAATTTGTTTAATTTTCAAAATTAAAATCTCAAGACTTTTTCAATTGTTCTTCCTACTTTAAGGCATAAATCAACATTGTTTCAAGCAAAAACAAAAACAAAAAAAAAATAGAAATAAATATATATATATATATATGAAGATGAGTTAAGTTGGCTTTCATTTGAAAATGCCAATTACAAAATTGAGAGTATTTGCACTGTGTTAGGTAGGATCAGAATTAAATTTTATTTCACAAATGACATATCTTTGGAGACCAATTAAATAAGAAAACAAACCATTTATATTTGTTTTCTTGGAACTCAATAACATTTAAATGACTCTTCTTTACTGAGGTTGTTCTATCATAGCTAATCTACAATAATACTGTTGTTGTTCTACTTTATCATATTATTCTCATGACAAATGATTTCTCAGTCAGAGAAAAGAAAAAAAGAAAAAGGAAAAAAAACACAAATGGAAAGGAAAAATGAAAAATATTTGGTTCGTCATTTTTCTCATCGAATGTATCTTTGATATTTTGTGGCTGACTGGATTAAGCAATGATATTGGTTCATTTGATAACATTTAGTATTTCTGGCTGATCTGTTTATAATAAACAGTAAATTAAGTGATAATTAATGTGTGAGTTTCAGCATCATCACCATCATCACCACCATCATCATCTTCTTCATTGTCATCAGTATTATCTCTGATTCCCTACACTAGCACCATGCCAACACATATCTCCTTAGCATTTCATTTTGTCTGTTGGGCACTCGCTATCATGAGAACCAACATCACCACTTCTACCCACATATTCCACTTTTTTGGTGCTTGTTAACTTCTCAACAAAAGACATTTCTAGACATTTCTACCCAGAATCAATAGCCAAAGTAATAGTTATCTCCCATGTATTGAACAGAATAGTCATCACTCACACCACTCACATACCTTTCAACTTTAACGTAGGTTACACGTCTAACAAGTCACACCTAGCCCACTTATGCTCAACCTTCTGACCTCCTACATGCAATGTATCCATGTCTCACAACCATGTAGCATCACAAAATCTGCCTTTTGGAGAAAAAATGGAAATCTTCTGTTGTCAACAGATAATAATTAGCTCGGTGTTTGAGAGCAGTGTTGCAAAGTTTTCACTGTTTCATGTATGGAACCAGCTGATGAGCAATTTCCAAAATATATTTTGTATATTGATTTAATAAAGGGAAACATTTAGTCGGTGGACTTTGCAAATGCTACTGGAACACTCTTAAAGTTTCCTTCAAGATTTCAAAATAAATCTAGTATTGTGGATAAGTCCCTGATACACTATAGTGTACTCCCTAATACACTATTGTTCACACAGATGAATGCCAATATGGTCACTCTACTTACTATAAAGAACAGCAAACAAATAGCCAGCAAATAAGACACTACATCATCAAAGAAGCACATATTAGATAATGTAGTCCTATACAAAATAAAGACACATCAATAAAAGGCAGGATAGTCATTGCTGGAGTGCTTTTGATTGTAAGTCAGTTGAATCAGAGCAACTACAAAAGTAACTTGATTAATGAAAATAATCAAGCAGTCATATAGATAATTCTTAAGTATACAATAATCTTTCAGTCAGTGCTGTGTTGTGCGAAAACTTTTAAGACAACAATATTGAAACTACACATCAACCATTTACTAGAAAAACATTGCAGAAATAAAACAGATCAAAATTACAATATTTTTTAGAAATGAAGACATTTCCATTTCATGACTTTTCAAAAGAAGCTACAAAAATAAGGAATAGAGCACAAAGCAGATCGGGTGAAAGCATAAGCGTGTGCACACACATATATATATGTATACACACACACACATATATATATCTACATATGTATATGTAAATACTATGAATAATTAATATATATATATTAATATAATAATATATAACAAACATAGGATATATATATCACACAATATAATGATACATAGATGTATAAATATATTGCAGATGTTTTATTATAACCACTATGATAAATGATTGTAGTGAAGATGTGAATAAAGATTACTCGAGATTAATATATCTAGTGTGGGTTTATTTTATGGAAATGTACATTTTTTCATGCAAGTTCTTGATATACATATATGTGTACATATATATATGTACACAAATATATGTACATATATAGATGTATATATATACATATACACACACACATATATGTACACACACACACACATATATATATATATATATATATATATATATATATATATATATATATATATATATATATATATATATATATATATATATATATATATATATATATATATATATATATATATATATATATATATATATATATATATATATATATATATATATGTATATATATATATATATATATATATATATATACATACATATATATGTGCATATATACATATATATTACATATATATATACATTAAACACTGAAAATGTGCAGAAAACAACTTCTGCCACATGCCAGGGAGAAAAACTAGACGTAGTTGATAGCTTCCGCTATCTAGGCGACCAAGTTAGTAGTGGGGGAGGGTGTGAAAATATGCTGTGCGTAAGAAGACCCAGCAAGCCAAGGGAGACCAAAATCCAAGGCCTCTGCCAGGGGTGTAGCCAGCCCACTTATGCGTACCTTTCCTTCATTGGACACTAAACTACGCTTGCAAAGACCTGTTGAGGCAAGTAAAATCGAACTCGAACTAAATTTGACGACTGGCCCCCATACCAACGTCTCCTTCATTGGACACTAAACTCAGCTTGCGAAGACCTGTCTATGTATAATAAATGCGGTTGGTTTCACCGGGCATTCCTTTGATCAGATGGCTCTAACACTTAAGACAGTCTTACATATACATGACAGTGTATCCATAGGCACAAACTGGTCATTGCAGAGAGACAGAGAAGGAGAGAAAGAAAGAAATGACATAGCTCTGGAATGCATAAATTGTGGCATTAGTGGAGTGGAGGAGGAAACTTTTTTCTGTGCTTTCAGTATGGAGTTTAAAAACAACAGGTAAATATTGCAGAGCCTAATTAGTGGAAATAAGGCTAACAAAACCATATTTTTTAAGGAATGGTAAATGATAGTCTTTTAGATTATCTTGACAAAGAACTAGAGGGTTAGAAAGCTGGCAGTCTTTGCAATGCATGATGTTCAAATTCATGACAAGTGTTCCACAAGTTACATGTAGAACACATTATTTTACATTATCTTGGTTTATTTAGCATTTCAAAATCTATCTTCCAGGCAAGGAAAGATTTACCATTTCATCCAATTAATCT
>NC_142939.1:47160776-47170776 GCF_046866305.1 Octopus bimaculoides
TAGAGTCAACCTAGCTAAAACCAAAATCCTAATAAGTAGGAAGGTAGATAAAACACAAACCCCTTCAGGTAGATGGCCCTGCTCAGTATGTAGAAAAGGAGTAGGTAGTAACTCTATAAGATGTACCCGGTGCAAGCTATGGACACATAAGAGTTGCAGCAACATCAAAGGCAGGTTAACTAGCAAGTTAGTTTTTGTTTGTGGCAGATGTTCAGGTGCAATAAAGACTGCAAACAAACAGGAAACAACTTCTATCTCATTCCAGGGTGAAAAACTAGAGGTAGTCGATAGCTTCCGCTATCTGGGCGACCAAGTTAGTAGTGGGGGTGGGTGCGCTGAAAGTGTAGCTGCTAGAATAAGAATAGCCTGGGCAAAGTTTAGAGAGCTCTTACCCCTGCTGGCGACAAAGGGACTCTCACTCAGAGTAAAAGGCAGACTGTATGACGCATGCGTACGAACAACCATGCTACATGGCAGTGAAACATGGGCTGTAACTGCTGAGGACATACGTAAGCTCGCAAGGAATGAAGCCAGTATGCTCCGTTGGATGTGTAATGTCAATGTGAATACCCGTCAGAGTGTAAGTATCTTGAGAGAAAAGCTGAACATTAGAAGCATCAGTTGTGGCGTGCAAGAGAGACGATTGCGCTGGTATGGACATGTGGTGAGAATGGAGGAGGATAGCTGCGTGAAAAAGTGCCACACCCTAACAGTTGAGGGAACCCGTGGAAGAGGTAGGCCCAGGAAGACCTGGGCTGAGGTGGTGAGGCAAGACCTTCGTACATTGGGCCTCACCGAGGCGATGACTACGGACCGAGACCTTTGGAAATGGGCTGTGCGTGAGAAGACCCGGCAAGCCAAGTAAGATCGTTGCCAGTGCCCCTGGACTGGTTCTTGTGCGGGTGGCACATGAGATGCACCATTTTGAGCGTGGCCGTTGCCAGTACCGCCTGACTGGCTCCTGTAGGATTTTCGAGCGAGATCGTTGCCAGTGCCCCTGGACTGGCTTGTGCGGGTGGCACATAAAAGACACCATTTCGAGCGTGGCCGTTTTCGTGCGGGTGACACGTAAAAGCACCCACTACACTCTCTGAGTGGTTGGCGTTAGGAAGGGCATCCAGCTGTAGAAACTCTGCCAAATCAGACTGGAGCCTGGTGTTGCCATCCGGTTTCACCAGTCCTCAGTCAAATCGTCCAACCCATGCTAGCATGGAAAGCGGACGTTAAACGATGATGATGATGATGATGATATATATATATATATATATATATATATATATATATATATATATATATATATATATATATAAATATATATATATATATATATATATATATATATATATATATATATATATATATATATATATATATATATATATATATATATATAAATGTTTAGCTGAGTTAGTGGTTAAAATAACTATCTAAGGAATAGAGATAACCATTATACTACCAGTATATTAACTATGTTTACCCATGAACATACATATGAAAGCATATCATGCACAAAAGTTATTGGCAGAGACAAGGATAAACATGAGTTTATGAGGAATCAAAATTTAAAGAAAATAGAAAATAGAGAAATATCGATGAGCAACAACTGATTTACATCAGTTATTATTTATTAATTCAATACAAATACACTGCATATATTTCTATTGAATTAATAAATATTAATTAATGTTACTGAATAGTTGTTCATGAATATTTCTCCATTTTCTCTTTTCTTTATATTTTATATGCATTTATTTATCTATCTATCTATCTATCTATCTATCTATCTATCTATCTATCTACATACACACACACACACAGACATATATATATTCATATATATCTATATATATCCATACACATATATATATTCATATATATATATCCATATATATCTATACATATATATACATACATATATGTATATATCTAGGATCATTACCATTGAAGTGGTGGTTAGTAGTAATAATACTGTGAATATATATATATATATATATATATATATATATATATATATATATATATATATATATATATATATATATCTACAAATATATATATACACACACACATATATATATATGTGTGTGTGTGTGTGTGTGTGTATACATATATACATATATATATATATTGTATATAATACTAGGGGGTAAGTTCACATCATAAATGACACTAAAATTTATTTCCCTTATCCAGGTTCAAGTGCAGCGCCTATAAACGCTAATTTCGAAAATATTTAAATGTGCAGGTGACCCTATATACACATGATACCCTTAGGTCTAATCTATTATCAACCAGGTTGCTCTCGTCTCTATACTTTAAAATTTCATAAGTTTCCATAGAGCACAGCTAGCACCCGCATCAACTATCTCTATAAGGCTGCATTTTCCTTATAATATCCCATTTAAGGCTAAATTCGATTTCCCTTTCCTTCAGTTCCCAAATTTTGCTAGATAAGGACATACAAATGGCTTATCTTTGAGCCTAAAAGATGAAAAAACGTATTAATAACCATTTTCTGGTGGGTACAAGTGTCAGTGAGGAATATGTGTGTTTGTATGTGTTTCAAAACAAGTGCGTGTGTGTGTGTGTTTACAAGTGTGAGAATACAAGTGCATGAGTGTGAGTGTGAATGGGAGAGATGTTTGGTTAATGTGCAAGTGACATATGTATTGCTTGAGCGAATAAGGGAATGTTGTGTGCAATGTTTGTGTGTGATATACATTTAATTCTTGTGCATCCTGTTTATGAAATATAAGTCACAAAAAGCAAGTATGAAATGTGTCTTAATCATAAATGTGTAATATGAGTGTGTGCAATACTTTTCAGTGATTTGAGCTCAATGTATTATATATATATATATAAGTTCAAAAAACACAAAAAACAATAACAAAAAAACAACAAAGTGAGGACGTGATACGGATAGTGTTATTGGACGCTCGGGAAAGGAAAGAGAGAGAGCATGACGTTTCGGGCGGAGCCCTTCGTTGGAAAGACGGAAAGTTCGGAGAATGGAAAAACAGAGGAAGAGGAAAATGGCACCGATGCCCACGAGGTTACATTGTGAAATGACCGGAAGAGGAGGTCGTGGGGGAAAAGTTCTTTCTAAGACAGGAGAGTGAAAAAGGGAGGTGAATATCTGTGCGTGCGCGAGAGTCTGCGAGTGTGTGTGTGATAACAGAACGTGTGTGTGCGTATGTATGTGTGTGTGTGTGTGCATGGTTTGGTGATTTATCTGTTAGTGTGTATGTGTGTTTGTGTGTGTGTGTGTGTGTGGCGTAGTGGAAGGAATTAGTAGCAGGAATAGTTAGTGGGTGCTTATGGACAATGGTTAGTGGGAGGTCAGCAGGCAGTTTTTGAGTATGTGTGTGTTCGTGTGTGTTTGTGTGGGGTTGTAGGTGTTGGGTACGTGTGCGTTTGTGTGTGTATTTTGTACGTGCGCGTGTGTGTATGTGTATGTTGGGTATATGTGCGTTGCTGCGTACGTATGTGTGCGTGCGTTTGCTATTGTAAGTGCGTGCGTTGTTTATGCCCATGTGTGTGTGATTGTATGCGTGTCTGTGTGAGTGTGTTGTGTTGGTGAGAAGTGTGTGTGCGTGTGTATGTGTATGTGAGTGTGTGCGTGTGTGTGTGTATGTGTGTGGAAGTGCGTGTGGGATTGTTAGTGTTAGGTAGGGGTGCGTGTGTGTGTATGCGCGTGTGTGTTTATGTGTGTCTGTATGTGTGTGTCCGTGTGCGCGTGTGTGTGTGTATATTTTTTGTGCGTGCGTGTATGTGTATATTGTGTATGTTTTCGTGCGTGTGTGTGTGTGCATGTGTGTGTATGTGTATGTGTGTACGTGTATGTGTGTTATTTTGTGTGTGCACTCCTGTGTGTGTGTGTGTGTGTGCATGTGTATGCGGCTGTGTATGTACGTGTATGTAGGCGTGCGCGTATATATATGGGGGTGTGTGTCTGTGTGTGTATAGGGCTGTGTAAGGTGTGTGTCTCTACCACTGTGCATGTGTGTGTGTATATATGTGCGTTCGTCTATATGTGTGTGTGAGGGCGCGCATGTATGTTTGTCATGTGTGTGGGCGGTATATATGTAAGGTGTGTGAGAGGTGTGTGTGTTAGGTGTATGGGAGGTATGTGAGGTATGTGTGAATGGGGGTATGTATGGGTTGTCAGGTGTGTGGGAGGTATGTGTGAATGGGGGCATATATGGGTTATGTGTGCAAGGGTGTGTATGCTTGGGTGTGTGTGTGTGTGTGTGTATGTTTGCGTGATTGTTAGCGTGTGTGTGTATGCGCAAGTGTGCATGTGTATGTGCGTTTGTATAAGTGTGTGGTCGAGTCTGAGCGTGTAAGTGCATGCATATGTGTTGTGTTGGGGGGTAGGTGTGCTTACATGTGTGTGTATAGGTGCGTGTATTTTTTTGTGTGTGGGTATGTGTGCGTGTAGGAAGGGATGAAATAAATTGTGGAAAATTGTAGTGATTGTAATAAAAAAGTAAATAATGGATATAATGGAAAGTGGATGAGGGGGTGGGGTAAAAAAAAAGAATAATAAATAAAGAAAAGTGTTGCATTGTCGTAAAGGGGAGAGTCATAAGGAGGAGGGGGCTGTGTTGAGTCCGAAGGGGTAAGATGATCTAAGGTTAAAAATATAGCGCTGTTCCAAGTAGGGTCACGAGGGAGTGGACCTATGATGCAGGGCGACGCCAAAAACGCAGATGTTAGAGGGGGAGTGGTTGGCCAAGTGGAAGTGACGGGCGAAGGGGGAGTCCCAACCTAGCCGAACGTCCCTTAGGTGTTCGGTGAAACGGTCGGCCAGCCGGCGGCCTGTCTGCCCCACGTAGAGTTGGTTGCATGGGTTGCATTTGATGCAGTAAATTAGGTTGGAGGAGGTGCAGGTGAAGCTGTGTGGAATGTGAAGAGTGTGTAGGTTCGACCCTGTGACAGAGGTAGTGTTGGTGATGAAGGGGCAGGTGTGACAGCGGGATCTGGAGCACGGGAAGGAGCCGGGTGGGGGTGGGGAGGGAGAGGAGAAGGTACTGCGGACCAGTAGATCGATATATATATATATATATATATATATATATATATATATATACACACGCATATACATACACACACACAAACACATGTACATATACATAAGCAATGTATGAGTGTAATATGTCAGTAAATATTATATAGCGTGGATTAAGTATTTGATTTGAATCAGCGCAGTTGAGTGTGTCAATTGGGTTGTGGCTCCATGTGGGATTGATTTTCTATGAACATGGAATATTGCGCGCGTGCGCGCGTGTGTATGTGTGCCTCATAATACATCGATTCTTCCAGTAGCACTAGTTGACAGGTCAGTTATAGGTGTGTTCTCTCAAAAAGGCATAAAAAAATTAATTTTATTTTTTTTAAGTATTGGCAAAAAATGTTTCCCTCATAATGTATTCTCTTTTTCCCCCCAATCTCTCTCTCTCTCTCTCTCTCTCTCTCTCTCTCTCTCTCTCTGTCTCTCCCTCTCTCTTTACTAGACTATCCTGTCAAATTTCTAATGTTTTGAATTCTTTGTTGCATGTGAAATGTTCCGTTAGTCTCAAACCAGTAGGCATGTTACTCAATAGTCTGTGAAATATTGCCATTCTTATATCCCTCCCCACTACTCACCCTCCCCCACCTAACTTACACAAATGACATTCACTATTCTTTCAACAATGTCCTTGTTTGTTATTTGAAGAAATCCGCTACAATTAATTACCGTGATGATGCTTAGTTTCTCCTTTCCTTTCTTTTTTTTCCTTCTTTCATTATATATTTTTTAATTCTTTTTTTCGCTCTCCTACCCCACCAATGACAACAAAATCTCAGACTCAACCATGGTTGACTAAAGTTTGCTTCTGTCTTATTAAATTCTTGATTCTTTTTTCACAAATCTTGATACATTGATTTTTAGAATTTTGGTAGAAAAAACTAGAAAGAACAATAACAATAATAATAATAACATTTTTGTTTCATTCACTTTTTTTCCAAAAAGAGGAGAAAAAATTGGAAATTTTGTTAGAATTCAGAAAACATTTTTGTTTTTGTTTATTTCATTAAATTCATTCACCAGTTTTTCTTTTTATGTTATTTTTCTAGTGTGAACATAATTCTCTATAGTTTCTTCGATATTTCTTATAGTTGGAAATAAAAATTCTATGGAACAAAGACAATAAAAACAATAAATGATACAAAATGAAAGAAATAAAAAAACGAAAAAATCTCTCTGTCTTATAGTATTTCTCTCAGATTTATTGTTCCATCTGTGGAATAATATCAACTGAATGGAAACCAATTATTTTTAGCTATTTTAGTATGACATGGCTATTTTCTGCCATATAACAGTTGACAATACCAGAATACTGGTACATTGGTAAAATCGTTGGAGTGTCAGAAAAAATATTTTATGGCATATGTTTCAGTTCTTTATATTCTGATTTCAAATCTTGCTGGAGTCAAATACACTTTTCCCCATTCAGGGATCAATAAGATAAAACGCAAGTCAGGTACTGGCATCAGTGTTACTAACCCCCCATCCCCTGAAACCTAAAAGCTTTGTGTCTATGTAAGAAGCAAAAATAGTGAAATGGCAAAATTGTAAAAACATCAGACAAACAGCCTTGTGATATTTGTTCAGCATTTTATATTCTGAGCTTAGTTTCTGCTGACGTCAACTTTGCTTTTGATCCTTCTGGGTATCAGCCATGTACCAGGTAACTGGAATTGATTCAGCCTCCCTTTTTAAAACTCATGGCTTTCTACCTAAATCAGAAATCCTCATCACACACACACACACACACACACACACACATGATGAGGTTACAGTAGAAGACACTTACCCAAGGTGCCACACAGTGAAGCTGAACCCAGAACGATGTGGTTGGGAAGCAAACCTCTTACCACACAGCCACACCTGCACCTATTCTTTCAGTCCATTTCAATTTGTTTTCTAAGTGTTACAACAGAGGAAACAAACCTACATATTTTGTCAGGCAGTTTGAAAATTAAGAATTAAACCCATAAAAATGGTCCTCAACCATGGTTTAAAGAAAGGAACTAAGAAAAATATAAAATGCATTAATATTGATCAATAGTTTGTCAGAGCAAAAAAAGTGATGAAAATCTTATTGAAATTGTGACCAATCCAAGCAGAAGAATATTCCATTACCAAATAACTAAAAGAACAATGGAGGAAATATTTCCTCTGTTAAATTCACTAAATTGATCAGTTTAACAATGGAAAAATTATTTGTGGTGCTGAAAACACAGCATCACATGGAAATCCAACGTCTAAAAAAATTTGGTGTCAGCTATCCACCACACATGTCATGAAAAACAGACACCGAAAATGTTTGGACTGTGGCAGAATATGTCCCTACCAATTGAGGATATTTACTCTAGTGATCCTCTGGCATATCTTATCTAAGACTAACATTGTATAAGAGCTGATTCAGATTGTGATGGAATGCCCAACATGTGTCAACATGGGAAATGAGCATAAAATGAAGAGATGATGAGCAATTACTGCAGACATTAGATTGTGCCTGTCTAAATGTAATTTCTTCTTTGAGATATTTACATAACAATAATGGATTTCTCAAAGAAGACCAACCAGTCTTGGAATAGATAAAGAATATGTGGACTGTATACTCACAGCATCACCTTTCACACCTATCTACTCATGTTGGCTATGCATTTTGGAATTGTTTGGCTTCAATCTGAAAAGATGCCAGTTAGACAAAAACACTTGTAAATGTTGCCATTATGCATTCAGTAGATTACTTAAGGGACTCCAGCCTATGAGCAGGAGATTCGTATTTTAAATACTGCCCCCCCCCCCCCCCAAATCAAGAAGCAATAGTGGAATGGTATATCGCTAGAGCACAAGCCCACATTGCTTAAGAAAAATATAAAGATCAATATCGAAATCATGAACTACTGGATTATTTAAGAGCCATTGCTCATAATTTGTCTTTTAAAAATGTTTCTTCTTCCTTCAGTTCTAAAAGAAGTTAACTTTTTACTGCAATTTTTAGTGATTCAATATTTAAAACTGATTTATTTTTCATGTCTGTATTGAATAAACGCTATATTGATAATTTTCATGCTTTTTTTTGTTTCTTTTTTTTTTTTTGTTGCTGTGTTTCTTTTTCATTTGTAATGAAATATGACAGATTTACTCTGTGAATAAAAACTTTGATGTTTAGCAATATATTTAAATCATGACAATGCATTTGGCATGACAGAGGGCATGATTTGATCTCTGAATATAAAGTGAAGTAACCAAACAAAAAAGGAACAAATTATTTCATTGAACTCTATTGATCCTGCCATGTCATTATATTTGTGGCCTAAATAAGTTTTGTAAAACAGTGGATCTGTCTCTGGACAGTTCCTCACCAAAGCAAAGAACAGAGCAAAGCCTTTATTTCCATGAAAGACCAGCAGGTGCCCACACATGCAAGTCTTCTCTCCCCATATTGTCCCCAAGGCAAGACAAGAACCAGTACAGTTTGGTACCAATGTTGTCACTGATGTTGTCATCAGAACACAAAGATCTGAAGATATACCACCAAGACATTTTGTCTGATGTGCTAACAAAACCATTAATTCACAATGGAGGAGGTGAGTCATGTGATCAGTTCATAGACTGACATATATTTATAGGAAAAAGGAGCATAATTGAATTAGAGTGATAGCATGTCTGAGAATTACTGCGTTGAGCCCAGAGGAAGATAAATCAAAGTTGACTCAGCTGAGAGATGATCTGAAGAAACAGAAGTACAAAACTATACACTGCAAGTTTTACACACACCCACACACACACACACTCTCTCTCTCTCTCTACTATTGCAGCCACCTTCACTACCCTGATAAATAATATTTATAAAGATAATGACAATCATTATTATTATCGCTAGAACAACAACAACATCAATAATAATCTTCTTCAGTGATCTGCTGTGTATCATCAGCAGTCATTGATTGTCTTTATGGCTAAAATTACTGAATAAAATAAGCAGCGATGAAATGAAGCGAAGACAACATAAGTCTACTAATAAACACTAGTTTGCTTCATTGGTAGAAAGAGAGAAGTGTTGTAGCTTTGATCAATAATAGATTGATACTTAACATCATTGTTAAGTTAATGTCTTGTAATACTTAATTATTTCATATCATCTAACATAAGACTTACACAAATTTCCATAATTCATATTAACCATTCTCATAGAAAATCCTTCAAGTATAAAAAGAAGCTTTTTATTATTATATGTTGTTTCAGGGTGGTGGAGTGGCACTCATAGTGGTGTGGTGAGGTGACACATAGGGTGATGTGTTGGACTAAACATAACACCACAGTATTTAATTTTTGTTTTTTGATATTTAGAGTTCAAAACTGATTTGTCTCGGTTTTTGTCTCCAAACAAAAACTGAGGTAAGTATACTCTTCTCTCATACTTTAGCTTCTCATTTCCTGGCATAAAGCTGCACTCGACTCCTGCCACCTCAGCTTCATAGTCTTGCAAGCTGCATGGTAACCTCACTAGTGCAGGTAGCATGAAGACAAGCACCCAGTATATGTTGTAACGTGGTTGGCTTTAGAGGAGGACATCTCACCATAGAAACCATGCAAAGTAGACACTGGAATGTGATGCAGTCCTTAAATCACTGGGTCCTGTCAAACTGCTCAACCCTTACCAGCAAAGAACATGGATGTTAAATGATGATGATGAAGCCAGCACTTTGCTATCATTACTGAGTTCCTGTTTTAAAGCTACAGACTGAGAGAATCATTAGCATTTCAGGCAAAATGCTTAGCAGCATTTCATCTGTCTTTACATTCTGATTTCAAATTCTGCCAAGGTCAACTTTGCCTTTCATCCTTTCAGGTTCCATAAAACAAGTTGAGCACTGGGGTCAACGTAATCAACTATACCTCACCTGCCCCACAATGTTAGGCTTTGTGTCTATTAGTAGA
>NC_142939.1:47173276-47180776 GCF_046866305.1 Octopus bimaculoides
AAAGTGAAGCCAATGAAATGTCGGGGAATATCCTGAAAAACAACATTGATTACATAGTAATTGTTATCAGATTATTATTGATTTTGTCCAAATTGTTATCTAGCTACCGTTGATTGCACCAAGAAGTCGTTATAAAAGTCTAATACACAGGATGGAAATTAACAATAAAATAATATTGATTTTTTTTTATATATATTTTTTTTATTTCTCTATTTTATATATGATATATATTTTTTTTTCGTTTTGTGTTTTAACAAATTATTCTGAAATAATAATTTGGAAAAGATTACCTTGATCTTGTATTCTATAATTCTGAAATATGATTCTTGCTGTTGCTGTTTTGTTTATCAACTAACTCTTAGAGGGAAACATTCCTCTGAGATACTACATACACTTATTTTGTTTTATTTATATACTTTCAGAATGTGGATGTTATTGTTGTTTAAACATGGGATAATCCTGATCATTTGGATTAAGGGTTTTTCAGTTGTGATCATACCAACTTTTTGTATGTATATCAAAGTTTGACATTGCTCTTTGTTATTATCTTGGATGTGATGTGAAGAAGATTTGGCTGTTGTTTCTAGCATATACCTGCTTCTATGTTTGATCGTTAAACCCTAGCAGGTTGGTTAAGTGTCCTCCCCACCTCATTTATCAACCTATACCTAGTGTGTGAAGTGTCTGATAAAGACAACTGCGCAGAAATCCATTGCATATATGTGTGTGCATACATATAGACATTAAATTCACTCGAAGCTTTTGTTGACCCAGAGAAAAACCATATTGTTGTGATGCAAATTTCATAACCAGAAAGCCATATATATACCTATGTATGCATGTATGTATGTTATTATTCAGTTTTATTTCAAGATTTCTTTCCAGGCTGAGACCATTGACGTTATGCTGTGTTTGAGAAGAAGACTCATCAAGCCAAGCAAAATCACTGCTGTGGCAGATACTGGTGTCATGCAAATGACACCTTTGCCGGTGGCACATAGAACCACTCATTGCACTCTTGAAGTGGTTGGCATTAGGAAGGACATCCAGTCATAGATACCATGCCTAATCAGACTGGAATCTGGTGCAGCCTTCCAGCTTGCTAGCTCCAGACATTAAATGATGATGATAATGACGACAATGAGTGAAAGAGCTGGTTTCTAACCTAGATCCAAGGTACCTTCATTGGAATTTCAACATCAACAACAGGCTGTTTCTATTTGTATGTATATGTACAGATTAGTATGTTTTGCTTCATGCATGAATTCTCATGCATATAGTCGCATGTCTAGTCATGCTCAAATATATTTAAATGATAAACTTCTGGAAAGTTTTACAGATTTTTACAGTTCCAGTGATGGACTGGATCTGTAGTCCTCAAATTAGCTTTCTCCTTTCTGATTTTGAGAAGCCTGATTTCTCAAGATTGGTATTTAGGCAGTCTGTTACACATCTCAGGGCCCCAATAATTACAGGTATAAACCTGAACTTGCAATCTGGATAGAGTAACTGCAGATTTCTCAATAGTTCAGTGTAGATATTCACTTTTCACTTACCTTCAGCTTTATGTTAACATCTGGCGGGCAGCTAATTTCCACAACTATACACAGTTTTTCTTTTCTATCCCAAATCATTATATCAGGCCTGTTGTGCTTATATTTTATTGAGATTTTCACTGGAACATTCCACCAGTACTCGTTTTTATTATGGCTTCTACCATACTGTAGGTTCTTATTTCTTTGTCCTTGGGGTTATCCTTCTGACAGATTTCATAATAGTGTCCTAGCTACAACATCAAATCTCATCAGCAGATAATAGCATGATGACATTTCCATACAACTGCTTATGATATGGACGATATTTTTAGTATGAACTCCACAACGTCTGTGTTGGATGTCACATTTTACTGCTTTTCCTGCATCTCTATCACTTTTGTGCATCAGATATTTGGTTGATATTTCCTGTTCCTGTATTGCAAACGCATACCCTTCAAAGTAGGAGGTACCAACCTGCATCCTGAGGCTACCCCTGGTTCAATGATACTTCCTGTTTAAGACCATTTATTTTCCAGACACCATCTTATTAATGACAAAGTTAGTTTACTAAGTTCTTCATTATTTTCGAAATTAATTCAAAACAAACCAAGTGTATTTCAATAGAAATATGGTAATAAAGTTGTTAATGCCATATACTGTTAGAAGTTTTCACATTGAATCCTAAATCTTGATCTGATCAGTATTAGAACACAGAACCAAAGTTCTAGAAATATATCATATTTTAAGAAGGTAGTCTACAACATTGTCTTTCAATTGACTCTAAGTGAGAATGACTTACACAGCAGGCTGTTGTGCAGTGTTCATGGAAAGCAGTTCTATAATCTAATAGATCAAGAAGTAATTTCAGAATGGTTATTGTCACAAGAAATGCCTTTATTATCATTATCAGTCTGAGTGTTCTTGTGTTTAAAGATCTGCATTAAATCCCCATTTACAGTTCCAATTAAAACCTAATTTATTAGTGGAACAGTTCTCAATTACTTACAGTATTAAAGTGTGCTAGCTTTGACCACTAAATGGTTAAATGGCATTCTGTTAACGAAACAACCACATTGACAATCCAATAAGGTTTGCCTAATTATACACAAAACAAAACAGTCATTGATTTATCTGGAGATAACATCTCATTCTCCAAATGCTATGATTTGTTCTGTGAATGTTATGGGCTAATGATTAAGCTGTAAGTCTCAGGTGAAGAGCTACTTGTTTGGATTCTATCAATGGTCGTGTTGTGTATTTGGAAAAAGCCTTGCATTGTTCCTTTCACTTGGAAGCAAAATTGGTTTATGAACCAGATAAACTGATTTAATGGTATAAAGAGTAAATGATTTAAAAAAACTCATGGTAAAGGTAATGTTAATGTAATTAAAGTAATAACTTTTATATTAAATTACAGTCACAGTAGGGAGAAAAGACAAATTTTAAAAGAGAAATTTTAGTCGAGAAAGGTAACGGAGACAGCTCGGAAATTTTAATTTATTAAGAATTAAATGTAGGTGTTTAGCTTTCATGCAGAGTGTGATTGGACTCTGGGTACTTCTTGTCATTCCTATAGCCCTATAATCTCATCTATAATATCAACACTGGCATCTAGCTTAGTGGATGACACCAGAGCTTCAAGTTTTTTGACTTCATAATTTACATAAGTTATTAATAAAAAGCAAAATAAATGGTTGAGGAAGAAGAGGAAAAACTATGAATTATATGGAAGGATAAGCTAAAGATTTGGATAGATGATATGCAATGATAATGAATATATACATGTGTAAATATAATATATATAAATATTATATATATATATATATATATATATATATATATGCTTTTAAATAAAGTATGTATGTATATATATATATATATATATATATATATATATATATACATACTTTATTTAAAAGCATATTACTCTACATCAGATATTTGAGTACTCTTTTTTCCACCTTGTTTCACATTTATGTGCTTACTCCAGTATATATATATATATATATATATATATATATATATTGGAGCATTGTTGTGCTACTATAATAATAATAATAATAATAATAATAATAATAATAATAATAATAATACTAATAATAATGATGATGATGATGAGGAAAGGACAATAAATCTGTTTCATATTCCCAGCACTATTTTGAATATTTTGTTTAATATTCTAGTCAAGGAAGTGGTAGAGTGCAGTGACCTTGGTATCTGGAGCACTTCCAGACTGAAAGGAGAAAGATGGATATAATGTTCAGGTTTAACATCTAGGGATCAATGTGTGCTAGAATATTTTGTGTGGGCAGGAAATTCCAGAAGATTGTAATTCTGAGGAGAGAAGAAAATGGAGTTAGAAGGTAGAGATAAAGTGAGGAATATCTAATTGAAAACGTTGCAGTTGGCTAGTTCAGAATAGATTGTGGGTGTGTGTGGTCAACTAGTTAATAGAATTGAGGTTATTTTATTAGAAGTAGCATTGATAGGAGTATACACTTGGTTTAGAATAGAAGCTATTGTTGTAGATGTAGCATGATAGAAGAGAGTATAGACTTACCTAGTTCAGAAGAATATAGGCTATTGTGATAGCATTGTCAGAGAAGGCAAAAGAGCCAAAAAGTTGCATGTTTATCTTCTAATGGTTGAAATGTGTTGCTGAATGAATTATCATTGCCTACCAGTCAATCAGTAAACTGGTTTTTTGGTCCGAGATGTTGTAATCGTTCTATGTGAACGATACTTTAATATAAGTTCCACTGGAGTATTGTGTCACTAAAATATAGTGTCTACAAGTTGTAAAACACTGTTGAAGTTTACTTTATCATTCTAATGTCCAGTGCAAGTTGTTTTGATACTTGTGATAGACCAATGTTGTTAATGTCAAGCTAATTAAAGCTGTAACTGGAAAAGACAGAGAAAAAGGAGGAAAAAGCGATAAGAGAAATGAAAGAAAGAATAAAGCATCATATTTCATGATGAGTTATCAAAATATTTTACAAAGAATTATCTGAGTATTTTTGCAATGAACTATTGGCACATTTTCAGAGAACTATCATAATAGTTTTACAAAAGCTGACTTCAAGAACAGTTGCAAAATAAAGCATAAAAGAAGAGAAAATTTTAGTAATGGCTCAATAGTCAAAGATAAACTAAACATAGTTTTATATTTAGAAATTCTCTCTGGCAGTAAGGAAGCTGTATTACTGAAAGGATTGAACACACAACTCATGGCTTCAAAGTTCTACTTGTTTATAAGCAGCACTGCAGTACAACAAATGTTAGCTAACAGGTTTCAACCTTTTGTGCTGAAAATAGATGCCCCCACCCCCTAGTCAAAACTAGATGACCTTTGCAGCAATACCAAATGATCAGTAAAATTTAGAAATCAATGACTGTATGAGTAACGCATAAAGGCAGGCTGCAGTGGTTCAATTCAGGTCTGGGAGATTTCATTTTACCTTTTTTTATATTATTATTATTATTTTGTATTCCAAACGTTCATTGAATCTGTTGAATAGATTCTAGTCTGCTTGAAACGGTTGGTTGTAAGAGAGATAATCAAAGACTAAACTATTCACAGTTCCACAGAGGAAGTATATTATCTCCTATTTTCTATAGAAACAACCAGAGATTTTCAAGATTTAAAACCAACTAGAAGGAAATGCCATCATCATCATCATGACAGTCTACACTATTATCTTCATGATTCCAACACAACCCCCACCAATCTCCACCACTACCACCACCATTATTATCACCATTATTTTCATGAAAGAGTTTATTCTGCTTGTTCAGCTAAATCTATAACCTTCATCATAGCATTGAACCATTTCTACATCCGGTTCTTCTGACCATATTAGCTGCTATTCTAAGGAAACTTTTGTTTGAATTTTACACACCAACTCTGCCTCATTCACAACATGCTGCCAATTGAAACAAGATTCTTACACCTTTGACGGATTTAGAAGACATAAATTTCAATAAAGTGTTGCATTCTTGCATTGCACACTGGTTAGATAAAATAGTACGAAAAACAACTTTGAAGACCATGTTCTGCAAATGTATTCTTCTTAACAGTATTTCTAACCAGAATACATTCAACTCAATAAACAATAGTTTTTGGTTAAAATTCTTTAAACTACTTTAGCAAACCATCTGCTAAGCAATTTAACATATAAGAAAGGATATCACATAAAATCAGAGTTTGTGTCATATTCCATTAAAATTCTTCATTTGTCTAACTTGATCCAAAAGGGAAGCAGAATGCTATATAATGCAGGGAAATAAATTTCCTTTAATTCTAGATCTTTCACTGTGATAGCTACTTAGGGTTTGCAGGTTCTAGAAGAACAAGTGTTTGTAAGTGCCTTTGGAACAAACATTTTTGTAGCTTTTCAAAACAGCCAAATATTTCTACCTACTAAAGAATTCTTATCCTAGAGAGAGTTAATAGTAGCATACACGGTATTCTAGTGATGTTTTCTAAATAGAATTAGCTAAATTGTCAAGATTAGATGTTAAACTTCAAAAGTATTAAATACACACACATGCTATTAATTAGAGACATATTACACAGCAATGATTGGAATATAAGTGTGTACAATTGTATTTAACACATTAGAGGGAACTCAGTCATGAAATTACTTTCATCTATGAGGAGACTTTCTTTCTAGAGACAGTTTCCAGTGTGTTTTGCATACATGTTGTCTATAAAAAGAATTTCTGTCCTATTGAAGTATGCACGAACATGGTAAATGAAATTATAGACACATATGTCAACACATATTTCACCAACATACATGCATATTCAACAATGCTGCAGAGATTAGCTTACCATGTGAAATATTCAGTTGTTGCTGAATATTTGCTTGATGACCTACAGGACAGCCTGAACCTATGTTCAGGACAGCCTGAACATATTTACATGCAGAATTGGAAGTAAACAATACTGCAACAAATCTTTTGGTTACAAAGATCATGTGAAGAGATGTTAAGGTATCCAGACATGCTTTTGACAATAGATTGCAAGCAAACTGAAGTAAGCAACCTCGAATGTGTTCATTAACAATATGACCCTCCCAAATGTTTAATGGTATCAGGTTTATTATAGGATTTTCTAATAAAATTTATTGCAAAACAAATTCAAATGAATGAATGAATGGCAGACAAACCTCTGCAGTTTCTGTCAAAAGGTACTGATCAAGTAAAGCTACAGTAGATCACAATTTCCTGAGATGCCACACAGTGGAATCAAACCTGGAACTGTGGGATTATAAAATGACTTCTTCAGCAAACATTTATACTTGTACTTATGATAGTAACTTTGTCATAAGTTACTAATTCAAGGTAATTTGATATTACATATATTAGTTAAACAATAACTTGCTATGGTATCATATCAGTTATTGCATGGTATAGCATAGGAATATCTTCAAGCAATGTACCATATCACAATAGTGCCCCACCTGTCTGTCTCTCCACGTTATCAAATCAGCAGGGCTGAAAGAGAGAGCTGTCTAGGTATACAAATGCTTTTTGCTTCATACAGATATACAGATACATTCAGGCAAGCACACAGATATACACACTATATATATTCATATATAATCTGAGAAAAACAATATATTCAATTAGATGTGTAACTCAAACACTCATATATCAAATGATTGAATAACAAGTCTATATCTATAATCAATTGTATGACTACATTTTATAAATAATACATACACACACACACACACACGCACATACATATTTGTATATATATATATATATATATATATATATATATATATATACATATATATATATATATATATATATATATATATATATATATATATATATATATATATATATATATATATATACATATACATATATATATATATATATATATATATACATATACATATATATATATGTATGCGCATATATGTATATATATATGCATGTGTATATA